>NW_022705125.1:36275-81112 GCF_011630105.1 Anneissia japonica | reverse complement strand
TCTTGCAAAAAGTAAAATGTAAATGGCAATTTGTTTTAATGTTAGATTCCTTTTAATACTACTAAATTATTTAAGATAAAAAAATGCATATATTGAACCAAGAAAATCAGTTTTAATACAGAATTTGATTATTGGGGCCATTTTTACCTACCTGTCATATGGGGCCATTTTTACCGGGGCCATTTTTTCCGGGGCCTTTTTTTCCGGGGCCATTTTTTCCGGGGCCATTCTTACCGTACACCATTTTGAAAGACTAGTAGTATCTTATCAAAAAATATTGTACCGTAAATTAATTATTTTATCATTACAGTCATTTATAAGCATAAATTATAGTAGTATAATTCAAAAAGGTACCATAACTGTTCATCTAAATGACATTACCAGATTATTCAATCATACAGTATACTGTACATTTATTAATCCATATAATATATATATGAAAACCATTCATATTTTAACATTTGTTCTTTAATATTCCACATGTTTCTCAGTTTCTTCCCTTCAAATTTACATGTTTCTCATCACTGTACCATTTTGAAAATCAGTACTATAGTACTGAAAGTGCCTACAGTATAAAGAAAGATTAAATAATCTTAATCTTTTCAGATTAAACATTTTCCAATGGTTACTCTTAATATTATGCCTTAATTCCACTTCACAAGTGCAAGTACCTCATTATTACCTGACTGTAGATAAAATGTTATCCTACAAAAATCATTGGACCAGAACCAACAATTTTAAGTTCATTAATTACAGCTCTTCCTGATTCCAAGGGCACTGTAATCTACAGTCATGTTACCTCAACTAAAGGCACATGTTAATTCTCAAAAAATATTTTTCGCTACCACATAAACACTACTTGTTATCAAGCAGTTGGCTGCCTTATTACATAACATACTGTAACAGTGAGGTATCTAGGGTCTGGGCGGGGTGCACATCCCCCAAAAAATACTCGCGCCCTCCGAAAATGACATGCAAGTAGTTAAATCACCTCAAATCACCTTATTTTACGAGCTCACTCCCCTCACCATTCATCGAGCCCTCTCACCCACTTTGCATTTGCGCCCCCATCAGCCTCCATTTCCCGACTCTGGATACACCACTGCGTACTAAACTAAAGTACTGCAATTCAAAATTACAGTGTATGGCGTCACTAAACAAGAACTCAGAAAACTAACAAGCATACAGAGTGAATAGTTCAGAGACCTGTTTGCGACAGAAGAGACCCCTGATGACAGACTAGGGTTCTGTTTCGAAGAGAGTTAATAATTATGTCTTGAGAATTACTTTAATATTCTTATTATTGGCTATCAACCGGCATGTATAATAAAATCAAAATATGATATGATATGTATGGCATTGATTTATTTTCAAGATGCTTAAATGTTGTAACAGTAGTGAAGCCCAAGGCTTACAATTGGTATAACTTTCTGGTCCTCTGAAGCCCACTGCCCAAATTAACCCAGATTTGCGTTCAAGTGTGGGCTTCTACCCAAGTAACTATAGTACAGCACTTGAAACTGAACTAAACTACAGCGACCTACATTTTTTATACAATACATAAAGTCTTTCATAATTTCATCTCTGTTGGTAGCACTGTCTGATCCTCAGAAGCACACCGCCCAAATTAACCCAGATTCGTATTCAAGGAGTTGCATATATGCAAGCCACTACAGCACTTGAAAAAAATGGACTACCATGACCTACTTTTTTACACACTGCATAAGATTTCGTAATTTCGTCTTTGAAAAATTGGTCAACTAAAACGTGTGAAAATCATTCCCTCGTTCTATTAACAATTACAGAGATAGCTTGACCTGTATTTGACTCAGGAGCACTACTTTACACACTATATTAGTCTACTATTTAGTTTTGATTGGCATTTTTGTAATTTCTACAGATGCCTTCTTGATTGATAGATTTAGAATCGAGTACAATTTCCATCATTGTTTAGCCTCACTAAAATATTCCAAGGTTAGATCAAATCTGCAAAATGCAGTTCAGCATTTTGAGTACTTCAAATTGGTAGTTACTTTGGGACCAAAATTTATCAATAGTGGTAACAATTGCATTGAAAACTGTCTAATATGATGAAAAATCTATAACATCCAGAGATTGAAGATTCAAGACTAAACATTGTAAATATGCTTTTTCCCACCAAATATTCAATTGAATCTATATTTGGTAAATATACTATTTTGTATAATAATGGTAGGATTTTAAACATAAGTAACAAGTAAAATACTTAAGTCTTCCATTGAGTTCAGTGAAAGGTTTAACCAAAGAAAATCTACTATTATTATGACGTTTGAAAAGGGTTATTCTAAATATTTACAGCCAATATTGATACCAAGCATTTGTAAGCTTTCTAAAAATTCTTAAAATGTATCAATAAGGCCAAAAAAAATAAATTGTTTGTTTGCCTTTTAAAAAAATAAAAAAGATTAATAGGGGCAGGTGGAAAAACTTTTATTTATTTTTTTTAAATACTCATCAGATGGAATAAAAATAACCCACAGATTCCTAGAATGGCAATACCTTATATAAGACAACAACTTTAGACGAATTTGCAGGGCATCTGGCAAAAAAATAAAGATAAATTCACTCACATTTTTTTTTTATTTGTAAAGAAAAAAGCTAAAGAAAAAACTTTTTAAAGATTTTTTTTGTTTTTCCGCCCCTATTTTTTTTCGGTGAGTTAGGGGCGGGTGGAGGAGGGCAAACAAACAATTTTTTTTTTGGCCTAATAGGCCTACAATAAGTTTTTGAGCATATATTAATTTACAAACTGCAATCCCTGATCCCCAGTGAGTGGTACCCAACTTGGTATGGGTAAGTTCTTTGACCCTACACTGGGATTATTCAGTTGTTACTGAAAAAATGTTGTAACACAGTTATATACCGTAAAAACTCGAATAGAAGCCTAATGGGCTTAATCTCAAGAAGAAGCTCATCTTGAATTGAAGCCCTCTTTAGTCTGCAAAAGTAGCCTCGAAAAAAAGCCCATATCAAGGCTTCTTTTCGAGATAGCATGGGCCTTTTTTCGAGATAGTACAGTTTCAAAGAAACAACATAAATTAAAACAAGCTTGGTTTATACAGTAGTTTAGGTGATTTAATACCGGTAAATACTCCCCATGGGTGTACGGTAAGAATAGCCCCGGAAAAAATGGCCCCGGAAATAAAGGCCCCGGAAAAAATGGCCCCGGTAAAAATGGCCCCATATGACATTCCTCTCCATGATACAGACTGATGTTACAGTGGCCCTATTTATTGTTTATAGTAGTAATTCCCAAAATTTACAGCATTCATTTTGAAAAGATTCTTTACTTTGCAAAAGTAGCTTTGAAAAGAGTCCATCCAAAGTTTTACAGTATTGCAAGTAATAACTACACAACAAATTATTAAAACTGAATTGAAAATATTTTTCTATCAATCTATTAGAAAAGGGTGAATGATTTTTAGTGGTAAAAAAAAACAACCATTGACACCTTCAAGAATTGGACTTTAAACTCCTAAATGCGAAGAACAGGATCACATTCTTAACTTTCTTTGAGTTAAATTGTTACCCTGGTTATCCCAAGATGATTGACATGTGCATATACACTTGACATAGTAAAATGATTGATTGCCTTAAATGTTATCATTCCTTCAACATATTCTACATTAATTATTTAAAATATTCACCATAAATAAGGTATTTATCAAAAAGTGTGGACAAAATTCCTCTTTGCACGAGCTCGCTAATCAGGCCATCAAATGCATAGTAAATTTAATCACAAAACCAGTTCATTCAATTTTATCAATTAGTTCATTAAGTGATATGTTCAAATCTGTCGGTAAAGAATGGGGATTGCTAATTTACATGTGTTGGTGATTACACATACAAGGACTCTCATTCAGGTTGACAATTATTAATAAGAGAAAACTCCCTTGTTTTCTACCTAATTTTTAGCAAATAAAATGTTAATGTCTTTTATTGGAAAAACTGACTTCAGTAGAAATTGTTACTCAAACCACATTGTAATAATTAATTACCTTGCCAAAATGCTTTACTAATCCTTGTGTAAGGACTGGTAAACATCATACCAGGACAATTACCTGTAACTGACTTGAATTACCTAACAAGAACCAAGGAGGTACAAAAATAATGCTGGAACTTAATCCTAAAGCTAAGACGGTATTTAAAAGCAGTAGGAATTCCTAAATCACAACAGAAACTTGATTTATCTTATCCATATTTAAAACCTGCACAATAACTTTGGCCAAGTATAAATAAGGATAAATTCATAAAAGTACAGAAATCCTTTTAAGGGCACATAGAAAAAATTATTAGATTATCACTCTTTTTTTTTTTTAAATTGATGAGGGAGGGTGTTTTTTTTTTTGGTTTTTTTTTGATCGGTACAATAAATTATTTCGCTTTTGTTTTTATCGATGAGGGAGGGGCTGTTTATATTTGGCCTGTAATAGTAAATATTGTATAAAAACTGGTTTAATTTTATATTTTTTTTAAAGAAATGTATTTGAAGTCACAAAATTGCATTGTTATTTTATGCTGTTGAAATAATTGCCGCATCAATATTTCCCCGAATTGTTGACACGGGCGGGAGTGATAATCTAATAAATTTTTCTATTTGCCCTAAAAAGTACATTGGTAGAATTGAAAGAGGTACAGTACAGTACGACGGTCCTGTATTAATGAAAAAAGATTTAAGTTAATATGTAAACAACATAATGGTATTCATTACGTGAATAAGCAAACAGTTTAAAGTACTGTTCAGTAGTGGATATAAGTTAAGTGACTACACATGCCTTCAGGCATATATCACCAGGATTATTTATGCTTAATTAAATAAGTAAACAATGGCAGTGGGTGATGAATACATTTGTAAATATTGCACTTGCTTGTAGGTGCACACCATTAAAATCTACAAATGCATACATTGTAAATAGGTCAACAAACATTTAAGTACTCTACTAATGTAGGTTAAATAATTATGTTTATAACAATACAAGTATTAAATATCAATCAACCTATATTTTAATCACTGGAACAAATAAAAATGCTTCATAAAAATATTAAAACAGAGTATTACACATTGGCGAGACTTTTTTCATTCCTTGTTTAGCAAACCCGACGACTGCAAATATTGATGATTTCAAATAAAAATAACATTTTATTTTTGGCCAATTAGCGCACGCGCCGCTACGAAAGAGTGAAATTTCAGAAAAAAAAATTTTTACGCCCTCCGCTGCCTTTAAATCTTCAAAGATAAAATATGTACATATTTCTTCCTAATTATATAAATTTAAAGCATTTAACCATCCTATTTTACATTCACCAGTAAAATTATATTTTTATTTTCTCCTCCATCTGGATGATTTTAGCAAACCTATTAGCTAAATAAGAAAACAAAATTTTATTTTTATTCCGCCCTCCTCTGATAAACAAGGAATAACAAAATTCTCGCCTTGCCTAGCAGTGATGGTGCCTGTAGCTGTAGGGATGTGGATATTGGGGCACAAAACTGTAAATCATTCCATTCTTAAAATTTTCTCCAGGTTGAGGTGCATATGCAGGGACCTTAAACGTCTTTGATTGGGGATGGGGGTTGTGTCCCTCATTGAGGAATCTCTGGTGCCACCACTGTCCCCTACTATGTCAAATTTGGTTCTTGTTTGTTAGGAGTTTGGAGACTATGTGACACAGGGGCAGACCCAGGGGCCAAGGGGGCTAGAGCCCATACCACAAGAGAAAATGAGAAGAGAAAAAT
This sequence comes from Anneissia japonica, assembly GCF_011630105.1. NCBI lineage: Eukaryota > Metazoa > Echinodermata > Crinoidea > Comatulida > Comatulidae > Anneissia > Anneissia japonica. Next base: position 75,336 of record NW_022705125.1, on the reverse strand, counting down.
GATATTGAAAGATGCTACCCCTATGATACTGTAGTTGTACAGTAATTTGTGTATTCGTATTGATTTTATTTTACAAGTGACTATGTCACATCCCCAACCTTCACAAGGCCCCTACCCAAATTTTTTCTGGATCCATGTGACGTCTATGTCACATTAATTTGTTTCATTGTCAAAATGATCCTACAGTAGATGTTATTGATTAAATTCTAAATCCCCTATCCTTCCACAATGTAATAGATTTACAGGAATTTTTAACTTGCAAGTGTATATGCCAATAAATATGCCTGAAGGTAAAATAATATGCATGCTATTTTTACAATTAAGTGTTAATATACAGAACAACTGTTGCAACTTAATTGCTCCAGGATTTTAAAAGCTTGACCCTTGTCATTATCAGACCATATACTATCAGTGCTACTGTGTCAGCTTAACTTTCGCTTGGGGCTCTATTACCGGCCCTTTATTTATCCATTATATGGAGAGACTAATGCCAGAATTTGAATAAATTCTCCAAATAATGAAATAAATTTTAAATCCTCTACTTTTTTTCTAGGCAGACTGCCTCTGTTTTCAAAGTTTCAATATTCTTGATAATACTGTATTCCATACAAAATATTAGTCTTCTCCTTAAACAGGGTGGAGTTGTTTTGCATCTCTTGTTTAGAGAAGCAGTTTATTATCACTTATGATTCACCGTATAATAATTGTAATCATTATAATATTCAAAATGCATTGCATTTCCCAACACATTCAAGAAATGTGAATGAGTGGATTCTCTATAGCAACTTACAGTATTTTGATTAAATTACTAATGAGACTTGGAACTCAGAATAATTAATTACACAAAATCGCTTACAAATCTACTTAATATCTTGTAAATGCACCACAAATTAATATTTTAATTTTACTAGGTCACCTTGTAGTATTATCCAGAATTGCTTCAGATGCATTAAAATCAATTGAATTGAGTTGTATCGCTGATGTTTCGCTGTATAAATTTTTCCAGCTTTTAAATTTTCTAATGTTCACATTTGTCAGCTTTCCATTAAATAAATAAGATGAATCGTCAGTGAAATCATAATAATCACCAAAATAGGTCACAGCCTACATTTTATGGTACAATGTTCGAACAATTTTTTTACTATAATTCTTCATACAGATTCTGTGTTTCGAATCTCTTTTTTTACTAATTGTATTACTTTGCCACTTGGCCGTCCCAAGGCGAAACAACATAACGGACATTTTTGTCGATTTGGAGATAATATCATTTTAACACCTCTGAATTACCTGTGAAAATTTCAGGTCTCAATAATGAGTCATTTCGGAGATAGCACCACCTATCTTTAAGCACAGAACTTAAAATCTAGTTGTTTTCCGTGGCAAAACAACGTAACTACAAGATTACGCGGCAAAATAACGTATCTACAATGAAGGTACATTGTTTGACCTCCGAATGGTATCCAAAAATTTTCTTGAGCTGATACAGTTTGGAAAGGCAAAATCAAATGGTTATTGGTGTTTTTATATCAATATTCTTAACAGCGACGTATGAACAAGCTATGTAATGTATATGATTGCCCCAAACGTGATAAATTCCAAAAAATGTCTTACTTTCAACAATACCGAGCCTGTCATGTTTCCAAGGCAATACAATGTATCTGTAATTATCGCTAATAACTTTGCAATTAACAAACAGTTGTAATTACAAATTTTCATATAAATCACAATGTCTATAAATATACAATCCTGCAAAATTTCAAAAGTTCCGAACAACTTTAACTCTATTTTTTTCTAAAAGGAAAAATTTCAAGTTATGTCATTTTGCCAAGGAACAGCCGCACTGAGGCTAATTTTGTAAACCAGAGGCTGTTATTTCTCTAAATCTATACTTTAAAACACTCATATCTCGAAGATTTACTAAGCCTAAGAGAGTAATTTAAAGCCTAAATTTAACTTAAAATATCATCAATTTGAATGTTTTGAATTCCTAAACAAGTGACTAATTTTGTGGTGATATCCCACATTTGTAGACGTACCAAATCATCAACAAACAAACTGTACACTTAATATGACCTTGTAGATGTTTATCTTGGTTTAAAATGAAGATAAGGAGATTATTAATATTATTATCATGAAATGCATTATTTAGATCTTAAATCTTTATGATTCTTATCATTATTAAATATTTCTATTATTACAATAAGGAATATACATTTTACAATCTGGATAATGGTTTCCAATTTAGTGCTTTAAGACAGGCGACCCACGAGCGGAAGTAGGTCATGTTTAAACACGCCGCTGTCAACTTAAGCTTCATGGATTAAAGACAAAATAAACTAATAACAGAAGAACACTAACTGTTTGTATGTATAGTTAACTAGCGCTAATGGAGAGAAAGTTGATGTATAGAAGACCTGTCTCTTATACACATCTAGATGTGTATAAGAGACAGCTTCAGGCATATATCACCAGGATTATTTATGCTTAATTCAATAAGTAAACAATGGCAGTGGGTGATGAATGCATTTGTAAATATTGCACTTGCTTGTAGGTGCACACCATTAAAACCTACAAATGCATACATTGTAAATAGGTCAACAAACATTTAAGTACTCTACTAATGTAGGTTAAATAATTATGTTTATAACAATACAAGTATTAAGTATCAATCAACCTATATTTAAATCACTGGAACAAATAAAAATGCTTCATAGAAATATTAAAACAGAGTATTACACATTGGCGAGACTTTTTTCATTCCTTGTAGAGTAAACCCGGCGACTGCAAATATTTATGATTTCAGATAAAAATAACATTTTATTTTTGGCCAATTAGCGCAAGTGATGTTACGAAAGAGTGAAATTTCAGAAAAAATTGAAGTTTTTCTTTATTTTTATTACGCCCTCCGCTGCCTTTAAATCTTCAAAGATAAGATATGTACATATTTCTTCCTAATTATATAAATTTAAAGCATTTAACCATCCTATTCCTACACTGTTTACATTCAACAATAAAATGTTATTTTCATTTTCTCCTCCGTCTGGATGTTCTTTGCAAGACTATTTTCTAAATTAAAAAGCCAAAATATTATTTTTATTTTTTTTCCACCATCAGAAATCAATATTATTTATTTCCTTGTTTCAGGTGGGTAACTGTATCACTCTTTTTTTTTTTTAAATTGATGAGGGAGGGTGTTTTTTTTTTTGGTTTTTTTTTGATCGGTACAATAAATTATTTCGCTTTTGTTTTTATCGATGAGGGAGGGGCTGTTTATATTTGGCCTGTAATAGTAAATATTGTATAAAAACTGGTTTAATTTTATATTTTTTTTAAAGAAATGTATTTGAAGTCACAAAATTGCATTGTTATTTTATGCTGTTGAAATAATTGCCGCATCAATATTTCCCCGAATTGTTGACACGGGCGGGAGTGATAATCTAATAAATTTTTCTATTTGCCCTAAAAAATACATTGGTAGAATTGAAAGAGGTACAGTACAGTACGACGGTCCTGTATTAATGAAAAAAGATTTAAGTTAATATGTAAACAACATAATGGTATTCATTACGTGAATAAGCAAACAGTTTAAAGTACTTTAGTGGATATAAGTTAAGTGACTACACATGCCTTCAGGCATATATCACCAGGATTATTTATGCTTAATTCAATAAGTAAACAATGGCAGTGGGTGATGAATGCATTTGTAAATATTGCACTTGCTTGTAGGTGCACACCATTAAAACCTACAAATGCATACATTGTAAATAGGTCAACAAACATTTAAGTACTCTACTAATGTAGGTTAAATAATTATGTTTATAACAATACAAGTATTAAGTATCAATCAACCTATATTTAAATCACTGGAACAAATAAAAATGCTTCATAGAAATATTAAAACAGAGTATTACACATTGGCGAGACTTTTTTCATTCCTTGTAGAGTAAACCCGGCGACTGCAAATATTTATGATTTCAGATAAAAATAACATTTTATTTTTGGCCAATTAGCGCAAGTGATGTTACGAAAGAGTGAAATTTCAGAAAAAATTGAAGTTTTTCTTTATTTTTATTACGCCCTCCGCTGCCTTTAAATCTTCAAAGATAAGATATGTACATATTTCTTCCTAATTATATAAATTTAAAGCATTTAACCATCCTATTCTACATTCACCAGTAAAATTATATTTTTATTTTCTCCTCCGTCTGGATGATTTTTGCAAAAAACTATTAGCTAAATAAGAAAACAAAAATTTTATTTTTATTTTTATTCCGCCCTCCTCTGATAATCTTTAAAAAAATAAGTATGCAAAACAAGGAATGAAAAAATTCTCGCCTTGCCTAGCAGAGGCGGTGCCTGTAGCTGTAGGGATACGGATATTGGGGTACAAAACTGCCATTGAGGAGGAAGTAAATCATTTCATTCTTAAAATTTTCTCCAGGCTGAGGTGCATATGCAGGGACCTTGAACGTCTTTGATTGGGGGTGGGGGGTTGTGTCCCTTGTTGAGGAATCTCTGGTGCCACCACTGTCCCCTACTATGTCAAATTTGGTTCTTGTTTGTTAGGAGTTTGAAGATTATGTGACAAAGGGGCAGACCCAGGGGCCAAGGGGAGAAGAGAATGAGAAGAAAAAAATGATATTGAAAGATGCTACCTCTATGATACTGTAGTTGTAATTTGCGTATTCGTATTGATTTTATTTTACAAGTGACTATGTCACATCCCCAACCTTCGCAAGGCCCCTACCCAAATTTTTTCTGGCTCTACATGACGTCTGTGTCACATTAATTTGTTTCATTGCCAAAATGATCCTACAGTAGATGTTATTGATTAAATTCTACAGTAAATCGCCTATCCTTCCACAATGTAATAGATTTACAGGAATTTTTAACTTGCAAGTGTATGCCAATAAATATGCCTGAAGGTAAAGTAATATGCATGCTATTTTTACAATTAAGTGTTAATATAACTGCTGCAACTTAATTGCTCCAGGATTTTAAAAGCTTGACCTTTCAAGCTTGACCCTTGTCATTACCAGACCATATACTATCAGTGCTACTGTATCAGCTTAACTTTCGCTTGGGGCTCTATTACCGGCCCTTGATTTATCCATTATATGGAGAGACTAATGCCAGAATTTGAATAAATTCTCCAAATAATGAAATAAATTTTAAATCCTCTATTTTTTTTCTAGGCAGACTGCCTCTGTTTTCGAAAGTTTCAATATTCTTGATAATATTCCATACAAAATATTAGTCTTCTCTTTAAACAGGGTGGAGTTGTTTTGCATCTCTTGTTTAGAGAAGCAGTTTATTATCACTTATGATTCACCGTATAATAATTGTAATCATTATAATATTCAAATTGCATTGCATTTCCCAACACATTCAAGAAATGTGAATGAGTGGATTCTCTATAGCAACTTACAGTATTTCGATTAAATTACTAACGAGACTTGGAACTCAGAATAATTAATTACACAAAATTGCTTACAAATCTACTTAATATCTTGTAAATGAACCACAAATTAATATTTTAATTTTACTAGGTCACCTTGTAGTATTATCCAGAATTGCTTCAGATGCAGTAAAATCAATTGAATTGAGTTGTTTCGCTGATGTTTCGCTGTATAAATTTTTCCAACTTTTTAAAATTTTCTAATGTTCATATTTGTCAGCTTTCCATTAAATAAATAAGATGAATCGTCAGTGAAATCATAATAATCACCAAAATAGGTCACCGCCTAAACAACGTAACTGACATTAAATGTCTCCAAATCGACAAAAAATTTGTTGTCGATTTGGAGATAATATCATTTTAACACGTCTGAATTACCTGTGAAAATTTCAGGTCTCAATAATGAGTCATTTTGGAGATAGCACCACCTATCTTTAAGCACAAAACTTAAAATCTAGTTGTTTTCCGTGGCAAAACAACGTAACTACAAGATTACAAGGCAAAATAACATATCTACGATGAAGATACGTTGTTTGACCTCTGAATGGTATCCAAACATTTTCTTGAGCTGATACAGTTTGGAAAGGCAAAATGAAATGGTTATTGGTGTTTTTATATCGATATTCTTTACAGCGACGTATGAACAAGCTAGGTAATGTACATGATTGCCCCAAACGTGATAAATTCCAAAAAATGTCCTACTTTCGACAATACCGAGCATGTCATGTTTCCAAGGCAATACAATGTATCTGTAATTATCGCTAATAACTTTGCAATTAACAAACGGTTGTAATTAAAAATTTGCATATAAATCACAATGTCTATAAATATACAATCCTGCAAAATTTCAAAAGGGTACAACAATTTATTGCAAAGTTCCGAACAACTTTAACTCTATTTTTCTCTAAGAGAAAAAATTTCAAGTTATGTCATTTTGCCAAGGAACAGCCGCACTGAGGCTAATTTTGTAAACAATAGGCTGTTATTTCACTAAATCTATACTTTAAAACACTCATATCTCGAAGATTTACTAAGCCTAAGAGAGTAATTTAAAGCCTAAATTTAACTTAAAATATCATCAATTTGAATGTTTTGAATTCCTAAACAAGTGACTAATTTTGTGGTGATATCCCACATTTGTGGACGTACCAAATCATCAACAAACAAACTGTACACTTAATATGACCTTGTAGATGTTTACCTTGGTTTAAAATGAAGATAAGGAGATTATTAATATTATTATCATGAAATGCATTATTTAGATCTTAAATCTTTATGATTCTTATCATTATTAAATATTTCTATTATTACAATAAGGAATATACATTTAACAATCTGGATAATGGTTTCCAATTTAGTGCTTTAAGACAGGCGACCCACGAGCGCAAGTAGGTCATGTTTAAACACACCGCTGTCAACTTAAGCTTCATGGATTAAAGACAAAATAAACTAATAACAGAAGAACACTAACTGTTTGTATGTATAGTTAACTAGCGCTAATGGAGAGAAAGTTGATGTATAGAAGACAGGCAGACTACCACATAGGCCTACTGTAGCAGATCAATTCCTTATAGCAGATAATATATTATGCTATTCCAGGCCTACACATTTTACAAATTTTTTTAGTTCTAAATCAAAATGTTGTATCTTACTTTATTTTGTTTCATACTAATTTATATCAAACTTTATTAGTGGACTTACTGTTTTTTTTATATATATATATAATGTAGTCTTTTTTTAAATTTAGGATCATTTTTTAGTTCTATAAAATTAATTATGATAATATATTACAACTCTCTGCTCCCAACATTTGAGGAAGGCTGACATGACATTATTATAAATAAAATGTGGTTCCTAATGATTACAGTATGTTGAAAACACACTTTGGGATCCAAAAAAATATTATAAAATAAGCTTTCAGTTTTGTCTAAATAACCAATTACGGTATTCATAGATAAAGGTATACTGATATCTTTTAACAATTAGTTCATAGTGTTTTCATTGTAAAATTTAAAAAAAAAAAAAAAAAAAAAATTGGAAAGTAGGCTAAAGAAAACATTATATTGGAAGGTAGATATTACTAAGATATAATAACAACGGGAGATATACATCACTAATTATGTCTATCACACCCTTCTAAAGTAAAACCAATTAAACACTATCAACCCACAACATGAAAGATACAGTATCATTGACTGGAACCAATTACAATTAAGCTTGTTACACAGGTATCATTTTTAACTCATAAAGTTCAATCACACTGTGTAAAACAGTACCTGCGTTAAGTAGGTCGGGTGTAGATAGTTTTATATATTACAATATCGGAAAAATGGAAGTTGGAATCCAATCAAGAGATCTTTTCACCTGTTTTCCAAACTGATAATTACTTTTTATAAGAATTATTTGATGTGTAGAGCCAGGAAACGAGAAAGGAAATTCATAAGATTAACTTCTAACAAGCTTGATCTTCCTCTAATTAATGGGCACCGCCAAAATACAACACAACTAACAGCGAATCTGCTGTCATCCTTCCATACCTGTCAAAAATGTAATTATTCTGAGTTCCCAATTTTTTATTGGCTGTCACCCAGTTATTTCTATTAGAGCTAATTCTTCATAAGTGCCAATTGAGTTATTATTTCTAGTTCATCAATAGTTAGATTATTTTTTTTTAATCTCTTCTCTTAACTTTTACAGTTCTTTAAAAGACAAAAGATGTTTACTGTAATCATGAAATAAGTTGTTATAGAATGTTAACTAATTTTATTGGCTGCCACGCAATTATTTCTATTAGAGCTATTTCTTCATAAGTGCCAATTTAGTTATTATTTCTAGTTCATCAATAGATTATTTTTTTTTAATCTCTTCTCTTAATTTTTACAGTTCTTTAAAAGACAAAAGATGTTTATACTGTAATCATGAAATAAGTTGTTATAGAATGTTAAGGTGGATGACTTACAATAGTGTCAATAGCAACTACAGTTTGAGCTACTGTAGAGTAATAGCCTGTTAGGGTTAGGGGCATTTTATTGGAACAGTACCAAATTCAGTAGCAGACTTTTCATATACGAAGTAATTCATAAAATTATAGAAAAACTAATTTACCATGTATATGTTGAAATTGAATAAAAATCAATAAAAGCAGTCAATGCACGTCATACCTCTGATTGAATTGGAGAACAAGTAAAAAATAGCCAGCACTCCATGAATATACTGTACTGTACAGTACTATACTTTGCACAACTATGATTTAGGCCTTAAGAACAAAAAAACAAGCTAGATTATTTGTCTTTAAAGTGTTTAGACTCAGTTTTTTTTTTTCTTGTCATGAAATTTAATGAAATATCTGATAACTGAAATCATTAGTGTTTATAGTGATACTGGCCATACTCCATAAATCTCTGCATAGAAATACACACAAAGGATCTGTATGTGTTTGTTTTTAGAAAGAAATACTGAATTACGTTTTTATTCTTTGTTTATTGTTTATTTATCAAAAAAGTATACAATATCTGATGTGTTAAATCGTTGTACTTGTCTTAAGTTTCATTCATATTTTTCCTTGTGGTTTTTTTTTTCTGTTCTTATTCATTGTATTAGTAAAAAAACATACAATATCTAGTCTTTAGTTCTACTTGTTTAATTTTCATAATACACTATATTATTGTTGTTTAAAATGATGCGGATATTAGCGTTTGACAGCCTGGGTAGCGAAAAAAAACAAACTTAAATTTAAATATACAATACATTTAATAGTGTAACCACTTTGAGTGGGCAGGAACACAAAAGTAAATTTAATCACTATATTTATGCAGACAATTAAGCATTAACAACAAGCATCTATATAAAATCAATATAGGAATTAAGATTTTCAAAAATGTCAAATTAAGTAATAATCTATGTTATTTAGCTTCAAGAGTAATTCTGGTAATAAAATATCAGCATTTTATATGCAGGATAACAGTAAACACTAATAAGATTTCAAATAACAAGCTTAAGTTACCTAATGAATTACTGAATTAATACACAATAATAAATCCAAAAATAGTTAATAAATATATAGAATCAATAATTATGGAATCATAGTTACCAACCTGAGAGATTTGAAATGCGTGACTACACCAGATGGCTGAGGGAGGTGGGGGCAGGACCAGGTCCCTGGTCAAAAGACAGAGGGGTCCAGGTGGCAAGTGCCCCTGGCGCTCCGACGATCCGAGCATTTTTAAAGTCATTTTAAATCAATTTCATAGAACGTTTGTTGACAATACCGGGTACAATAATATTTTTAATAAAGACACATACAATTTGAGTTTTAATGTACATTATGTTTAATTTGGGCACCCGAAATATGTACATGAACATTTCAACACAAACAAAAAATGAATAGGCACACTGATTAATTTTTAGTAATGCGTCAGTGAATTAAGTATTCAAGCAAATACTATCTAATGACTCCAAGTTACTGCATAACTGTTTTTATATTTTTAATAAAACCCATTTCTTCTAATTTTAAATAGATTTCCCCTGAATTTTTGATAATTCGTTATCACGCATAGACCTGTGCTAAATGCACGACAAATTTATGATATGCATGTGTTTCTGCAAAATGCGTGTTTCAACCAAAATCACTTTGAAATGCAGGACCGTCCCGATGCGAGACGGTTGGTAACTATGTGGTAATTATCATTATTATATGGAATTATGAAATATGATTCTATCATCAAATTATAAGGAAAAAATTAAACTTTCACTTTGCCTCACCCGGCAATACTTAGTATAAATAACAGGTTTATGAAAATAAAACTAAACAATAACAATTTTGTTTGAATTAAAGGTTTCAATCAATGACATAATCAAGGATGTAGAAGTCACGTTTCTACTATAATCTTTATATTAGTTATTGATTAATATATAGTTTTAACTTGCTTCACCAATTTCCTTGCCTGTTCCGCAATCTAAAATTTAATTTAACTTGCATTTTAATATAATGGAATGTGCTAGTTTATACAGAAGATGGAAGTTAGAGTAGGATAACAATTATCAGTATTTATTTACTTATTATTTCTTTATACTCTCAGAATGTTTTGGTAATCATTTACTACTATTAAAATTGGTGAAGAAATACATAAAAACATTAATAGAGGAAAATTAAAAAAGAAAAAAATTATCATAAAATTAGTATAGTAATAAAATATTAAATTAATAATTGAAATGATATTATATTGTCATATCTTTGACATTAGTTTGTAATCAAATGCTACTGTGTAGATCATTCCATCCCAATACAGGTATTCCTTTTGAATTGAAAAATATTTCAAGGCATTATAATTAACTGGTTAATTATAAGTTTGGCAGTCTTCATTAGGATGTAGAATGAGTTATTGTCAGACTACGAAGACCTCAGCATAGGTGATTATGACAATAATATACATACCTAAATAAACTGGTATACTGTATAAATTCCAAGGTTCCTTTTGTTTAAGACCCCTAAAATATAATAGAATCACCCATCCAAGCACTCTTGGTTATTGAGGCACTAAGTATTCACAATGAAGAATAATAATGAAAAATACCTTGATGAAAAAACTTCAATAAATCAAACCAATTATTAACATCAAGACTGCAAAGGTTCACTTAAGCAATCATTATAACATTCCATTTGAGATTACAAGCAAGATACATATAGCTTGAGAACGGAAAGGAAACTGCTGCCATTTACAAAAGATTATAGAATTGCAAGATGTCCGAAAAAAGTTCTACCACGAGATAAGGGGCAGCGGCCAATTAGAATTTGAATTAATTTGAAACATAGCATGCATTCGATATAAATGCCTTTTACGGTCTTTTGAAGGACGCCCTCTAGTTCATGGTAGTACTTTCTGAGACAGGATTGCGTTCCAGAAACTTCAAGAGTCGGACCTCTTGCAGTTCTAAACTCTTAGCATTTATGTTTAGAATACTCAAATAAAATCAATTAGAATAGAGTGATTATTATCATTATTATTGCCTTTTGGGTGTATAAAATAATTTCTAATTATAACCAAATTATTAAACATGAAACCATAATAATCAATAAACCACAACCTGACTAAAATCTGAAATAATAAAATTCTCACAAAAACAAACTCTATCACTTTTCATCTACCAAAATGCTTATAAATGGCTGGCATCAGTGGGCAAGTTACAATTTGTAAAAACAGGACCAGTTGGTTATACTTTTGTACCATACTCAATTAGGGTGGGGAGGTGGTTACAATTAATGCAAATTTCAATGTTTAACTTCCAAGTAATTATAAGTACTGTATGCTGGTTAATGTTGTGTTTGTTGTAAACCTCTGGCTCTTGTAACTTATAATTATATCTAACATGGCCTATAATTTAATTTGTATTTCCTCTCTTCTTTGCCATTTTTACTGTTTTTCATGCAAGGTAAACCTCTACTATAATTTCCTTTTGGTCCATAAAGTTTTCATTTGTAAGTGGCAGGTTTTCAGGTAGTGAACTCTTCTGTGTAAACAATAAAAAACCCTGTATACATCTTTAGAAAATAGGCTTTTAAAATACTTAAAATTCCAATGCAAACAAACATTAATGTCCTTTTTCCATAGCTGAAAAAAGAGAGTAAATTCAGGAAGTACCTTACAGTAGGTGTTTCCAGACACTACTCACATTGTTAAACATATACAGCTACTATAAAAATTTTTAAAAAACACACCGAAAAAACCCTAAAATCTTAAATTAAAACTTTGAATTGAATTTTTAAAAAACTGCATATGATATCAGCTGTCAATAAGTCACATATTAAAAAAAATGAAAGACATTTTAGTAGAGAATATTTTAATGTGTTGACAGAAATTTTAAGGGTATGCATCGAATGTTATATGCCATAATTGAGCATACAGTATAATTAAGGCGGGGTGCTATAACATAGGAAACACTGTGTCAAATATGAATACTGATTAAGGAACTACAGCAAATACTGTATATTTAAAAAAAAAGCCTAACAAGAGCTTTACAATTTCAAATAAATATATTAATGATTGTAATATTCTTGTTTATAAAATTTTAAATAATATGGCACCATCTTACTTAACATACTTGTTATCTTTCAATGATTACAGCTATGACTTTCGTAAAAGTAAAACAAATGTATATGTTCCCAAACCAAAGACTAATTACAAAAAAAGAAGTATCTCATATCGTGGTGCTATTGAATGGAATAAATTAAGCCCTGATGTTCAGTCTTCTACCAATTTAACTATTTTCAAAAACCACATCTGTACTAATAATTAATTAAACCAAAGTTAAATACAGTAGTATGAACATTGTATAAATCCCTATTTTGATTTTTTCTTGCCTTGTTTTATTTATATTTTACATTCCTTTTTGTCATTTTCTGTTTACTTTTGTGGAATGGATTTTCTTCTTTTCCATAGATTATTTTGCCTTTGTTAGGTATAGATTACAGTACTTTTATTTTATTAATTTGTTGACTTTGGCATACAGTACTGTTTAATAATTATATTTTGTATCTATTTTATTTAATTTCTGCATTTAACATTTGCTTTTTATGATGTACCTTTATGTGTAATTTGTTAATTGTAAATAAGGTACCGGTATCTCACAGCCATAATGAAAAACAGCATTGTATTTGTTGATTTGTGCTTCGTGAATAAATAAAGTTTTACTACTACTACATGCTCCGACTATGGATTCTCTGGTTCTCAGTGTGTTACAGGGCGAAACCCCTCTACTCCGGCATTTGATTTTTTAATAGTAAAAGCGCTCAGAGGAGGTGCTACGCCACTGAAGTTTTCACAGGAACAAGAATGACAGTTTGTATCGCTGTAATGTACTAAGCTTCTGGATTGAGTAAAATGAGGCACTGATATTGGAATGTGCAGATTCATCCCATCATAGAAGCCATAGTCACAATTAATTTACAGTTACTTACATTGATTTTATATTTATTAGTGTTTTTCATTGAACCAGATTTATATGACCTATTTAAGACTTATTTGAAGTTGAACACGATTGCTACTAGTTAGTCCTGAAGGTAATTGTCATTTATTGTTGGCATATAAAGATGATTACAGTGAATTTCATGACAGGAAATGACAAGTGTGTTAATAAAGATTATCTAATAATCCTTATATTGAGAGTCAGTAACCTTACAGGAAAAATAAACAATCATACAGTACTTTCTTGATACTGTATTAAGCCAATTTAAAAGAACATTTAAAAAAGGGGGAGGGAGAAAGACAGGATTGATTTGGCTCAACATTATGCAACCACTTGCTTAATTTACAGCCCTACAGTATATGATAGAGCAGTCAAAAGATATTTACATCATCTTACACAACTGACAGCCTCTGGAGTCATACAAATGGTGGCAACTCCAGCAGACACTCATCCAAGTTAAAAAAAAAAAAAAAAAGCTTCACATTAATTCATACATTCCTCTTGCATCCTACAGTACCTTTATCTATTTATTTATTTATTTCAACAATATTTTGTGAGGGTGGTCCACCCAGCCCGAGCTGATCAGTTAGGACCTTAAGTACATCTTCATTTTATCATTGATGATAACTTGTCAGTTCACAAGATATATATAATTAAATTTGTTTTCATGCCTCATTCCTAATCCATTTGGCAATCAAACAGCAAAAAAATATACACATGTAGTTTCCATATCTCATCATATTTGAGGAGGAGGGTTAAACACCAAGAAAAACAAAATTTCTTATTTCTAGTCCTATTGGGAATTGGGTGGAACACCAAGAAAATGCTGAATATCTGTATGAGTTTGAATAAAGAGAGAAAATTGAAAAGCCAGTCTTTCTTTCAAAAAAAAAAAAAAAAAAAAAATTCATTTTAAAGACTCCATGCTTAGATTCAAAAACTTGTGTAGTCATTCTACTTCATCTGATAAGTACAGTATCTGAAGTATTGATACATGCACACAAGTGACTACTGTACATCCCACAAATCTTCTAAGTGCCATGCACCCCTCATGTTAAGTCAAGTTTCTACATGTACAATGCTTCAGACTTACAATCCAATTTCAAACGGAAAGCATCTGTCAATCAACAAGTTGTTTTCTCTATCAATCACATTTTTACAATCTGTAAAAGTACTGTAGTATTGTTCACCAAATTTTGTTGTGATTTTGTTGTGATTTTGAGTGGCTTTCACTTCCTTTTTCAAACAGTGCTAACATTTGAATAAATCATGTAGAATTATTATATATAGGTCAAATGGCACCTCGGTCATTTAGCAAAAACATAATTTTTAGGTTTTTATACTTCTCTATTGAAACCAATTGTACAAAAAACAAGAAAACTTTTATCAATGCTATCTATAATTTAACATTCTAATGTAACGATCATGGACTGAAATCAATTCTAATCAAAATACTAAGAGCTTGCTAAATGGGCCACCACCTCCAAGCTGGGGATCTATATGGCTGGCAGTGGGGTAGAGAGGAACTACTGTAAGCATCAAAGTGGCTTGTTGCTCAGCATTTTCCCTCTTGTATGAAGATCAGCTCAGCTTCTGAAATTAACAATTTTGCTTTTCAATTCAGGATCCAAACCTAGAACCATAATTTTACAAGATGTCCAATTTGTAGTAAAATTATACCCATGACTATTGAAATATGCTTATTACACCCCTATGCAATATCATGGGCTACTGTATCAATTACACCCCACTTTGAACACTTTGTTTCGGTAATAGGAAGTCCTAAGCACATTTCTGTAAATACAGATCAAAAAAGTTTGACACACTCTCAGTTTATCACCAGTAACTATGGCATCAGGTAGCAACAGTCAAGTGAGGTAAAAACAGAAATTTCATTTCCAATTTAGGATATATTGGGCATCATTTGGATAAAGAAAATAGATATATTTTTTATTTTGTCAAAGACATAGAATCTGTATTCTATGATTGAGTCAAGCTTTGTATGGTAAAGAAACATTACCCTACCAGAATAAATTTGAGTATGCCAGGATTTGCCTGATGACTAAACAATTACACTCTATAGGCCCTTAGATTTTTAATAATATGTTAAAAAACATGACAAAGATGCATTGGTATTAGTACTGTAGGACATAGCAAGGCCCAACATCAATGGAGTTCCAATATAAACCTCTGAAACAATGCTACTGTAAATCTATTAACACTCTGCCCGCCAAACAGGGAGATCTCTGTGTTTGGTAACACAAAGCTTGACCGCCAAACACGGAGATATCTGTGTTTCAGGTTTTTTTAAGGAATCCGATAGATGGGGTAATTACCGACATGTACTAACAATTTGAACACTATATTCATTCTTAACCTTAAATATTTCACTATTTGCTTGTTTACATTAGCGTAGAGCGGTATTGATTTACTTTCACAAAATCGCGATTATCTCAGCTTCGTTGTGCGAAATTGCGTAAATCTCCAAAAGTGAGTCATTTTCATTTTACTGTTATGGGTCACAGATTGTGATTAGAATAAAGTGTTTGGTACCATTGTAAAGCTAAAATGTTTTTAGTTCTTTTAGTATTTCACTACATGTCAATCTGATCACATACACACTCTCAACGAGCTTTGGAAAAGTGTTCAAATATGCTAAAAAGTCTGGTGGTGGCTGATACTATTTTTTCAAACCCCTGGTGAACCAAATAGAAAGAATATCGAGAATCCTCACTTACAGAATTAATTTTTGATGGGGCCAAAAATTGTAAAGTGATTGCTACATAGTAGGCCAGATTATCTGATCAGACGCACCATGGTTGGTATAATTACTTATTTGATATTATTTTGATTAACTTTTATTGCAAAACAAATGAAAATGACAATTCAAACTGGCAATAGGAGGATAACAAAAATAGATTTTTCTAATCGTGTTTAACTATACAATATAAATATAACAAGAACTCAAAAACAAAAAACAGCAACATGAAAATAAATAAAAGTTGTGGTATTGAGATAAGAAACATTAATGACAATAATATCTCTAATTTATATAGCACCAACTCAAAAACAAATCATGATAAATGGAAGCATTATGACGCACTGGTCATTGGATAACATACACTGGTAAACCACCGGGTCTAAATGTTCCTTCTCTGCTCCCTGCTGAGTATACCTAGCCATCCAACCGTAGTAAACACTACAAAAAATTAATTTAACAAGATCCTACCAAGTACCCATTTATCCTTCAGGGTGCTTTGTCCAAGGACACACGCAAAATTCCCAGCAAGGATTCGAAACCCTGACCTCAAGTTTGAGAGCACAAACATCAACCATGGTGCCAACCACTACCACAAAAACCGGAAATTGCACTCTCGGCTCATGCTTTACGATTTCTACGTTCAAAACAAGTTGTTTTTTTCAATGATTTTGACCCTGAAAACATTATATCATTAAATGATGAAATAGAAAACAAAATCATTGATGTTGAAAACTCTTTGTTTGTGCCACGTAGATAGGGGTCTGAGATTGCACCAGGGTATAGATGGATGGTTGACACTTTGAGATACACATGGTTTGCATACATTATACTGTATTATTAAAAATAACCTACTGTTACAACAAATGGCTTACAGTATTTTATCATAATTTGTTTTTATTCAAATACTATGCTGTTTTTATATAGGTCACCACAGTGCCAATAATGCCTTATCTGGTATGTGTGTCCCTAGGTAGTGAATTGTATCATCCCTCTTTACACTAAGTTGATTAAATTTCCTCTTTTAATATTTCACTTATTAATGTCACATGCAATGTAGATACCCATCTATGCATATTTTGAAATGGGATTATTTAAATCAAAACATTCTGAACAAGAAATTATATGGGGAAGTGGGATGCTATGGCCGTGACACTGAGGATGTTCACCCCCTTCCCCTTAGCTGAGCCCCAACGTAGTGTGGATACAGTACAGTAGTGTTAAAGAACATGTCACTATGTGGGCAGAGCTTATTTTTCTGTAGTTATAGCACAATTTTCTTTATGGTTTGAGTACGCCACCAATCCTTTGCCAGTTAATGTAGGCCTACAGTAAAATACCTAAAACCTGGTAACAGCAAGCCTAAACTAATTAAAACATCTACTGTTTTATGGAGGTGGTTTAAATTAATATACAGTATTTGTTTATCTGCATAACTTGTAACAACAAGGTTGATATTCTATCCTTTACTGTATCGGCCTTTTGCAATACATTGTGATTGTTGTTACATAAAATGATGTACAGTAACAAGTCTGATTATGAACACTGTACTTTTATATTGTTCAATTATATAATAATTTTAGCAATCCCTTCCACAAATGAACTAAACACAATGCTCTACATAAACTAAGTCATTATGAAGCTTAGGGGTGGAGTTACTTTGGGGTAACAAAAACCTTAGCAACTGATGGGACTGAACCCAGGACTGTGGGATTGGAAGGCAAGCATCTAAACCATGTAGCTATAGCACCATTAAGATGGACCAGAGAGCCAGCTACCTAAATATATACCTCCATGGCTGGACTAACACAATCAGATTTTTTTTGTATGTCAGACTAAACAATTATGTTCGATCATACATTATCTAACAGTGTATGCTTAAATCATGGCATGTGCCCCCCTCCCCACCAGGACAAGCATGGACCTCTGCTATCCAACACGAGTGTCTGATATCATTTGCCATATTTAAAACAAATATGTTGTGATGGCCAATCCTATTGGTCTAAAAGCACAATTTTGGTCCTTAACAATAGCATCTGTACTGGTGAAGCTTTCAGGGGTTTTATTCTACTGTATGACCTGGGCTAGTCGGGGCTCTAGATGGCTAATTTTTTAGACCCGCTGTTTACTCCATGTTGATAAATTTCTTGGACGATGTACTGCCATGGAGGAATAAAGCCGGTCTCACACGTAATTTTACTTATGATAAGCTGTGCTAATTTCTTGAACATTTTCAAAATTCTGTATCCTACGCTTCCATATGACAATGCGTAACATGTTGTGTCATATACATAATCCTGCGCACCAGACGATTACAGACCGAACATGACATAGCGCAGCTTATCGTAAGCACAAATTGTAACGTGTGAGACCAGCTTAAGCTATATTCCTCCATGGCTCTAATTTATTAAAAAGTGCGAATCCAAGCAAACACTGTTTAAGAGTTTGACAGACAACCTGCAGTGATAGTGTGTGACCAAGTCTAAAAATACATGACTAGGGGCTGTTTGGAATATCTACAGTGTGTATACAAAGGATACAGCATTGATTTGACCTAATATATGTTTGGAATGATATGATATGAATAAAACCACATTTTGAAATTAGTTGCCTATTGGGTATGCATGTTAATCTCTACAGAAAAGAACAAAAACAGATCTGTATCCAAATAGAATCTTATTCTGTCAATAAAATACAAATTTGATTTAAATGTGTTAATTTTCTTCAGCATTTATTCCAGATGGACTTGGGTAATCTAATAACAATGAATTAAATCTTGAATGACTTATTTTGATTTCAATGAGCAGTTATGTAGTCATATTGAGAATTATTCTATAGTATGAATGATGGGATTACTTTTGGTGGTATCAAGAGATATGAACACATAATTCATAAAGATAGAAATAGGTTTATGTAGTTTACAACACTGAGACCAATATATAAAACACCACCAGGGTATTTGATCAATCAATCAATACATTTATAAGGTGCAAATGTACAGTTTTTTCTGTGTCAATTTACAGAAGGGGATTAAGATGGAGCTGTCTTAATGAGATCCATGGCTTCAATCCCAAAACATAACATTTTAATTGCTCATTTGAATCACAATCTATCTGATGAACTTAAAGAAAATTTTAATGTGAAAATAAATAATTTGATCCTTTTAAACAAGCATCATAGTCTCTTGCTGTGGTTTTTCTAAATTTTACATCCAAGACAGTAAACTACACTAACTTGGCAAGTGTGGTGCACTAATGATTTTTGAATGAAAGTCAAAGCAGAGTATAGAACTACAGTACAAGAGGTCCAACTGCCCTAATTTTGTATGCATGCAATGAAACGTTAAAAAAAAGTACTGCCAATAGAATTTGAATAAAGTCCGAAACTCGAACATGCACGCAGCAAATGTTCGAATACAAATGTCTTTTAAGGACACACCCCTTCATGGCAGTACTCTTTGAAATAGGATTACGTTCAAAAGAAACCATGACAGTCGGACCTCTTGCAGTTCTCTTTGGTCAAAGGGAAAACATACAGTACTTGAGTACTGTACCTGTGTGTTTTGCTGTACCTGTGTGTTTTGATGTACCTGTTTGGTTTGTAGATTTGTACTTGTACCCAAACACTTGACCCAGTAAGAAGATTGACAGTTGGAGCTAGTGAGATGAAAACCAAAGATAAAATCACAACTACCGTTCCCATGTATTTTGATGTACTGTATTACTTTTTACAAACTTACTGTATCTAATGTAAATTCATTTCATTTTCAATACAGATTTATATTTACAAATTAATGCTTTTCAGACTTACTGTAGGCAAGGTGAATTTTTGTTATTATTGTTTAGTATTTTGTTAAGACCTCAAGCAAGGTATTTAATATATCGCCTTGCCTTAAGACCGAATTGAAGGACAGAAATCTCTGGAAAGCCATCATGGTTCGGGGACACCACTCGCCTTAATCAACTAAAAATTTTCATATGACAATGGCCGGATTTTACTGGTCGTTTTTCGTTAAACCACGCCCACCTGTGCACTGGTAAAATCCTACTTAACGAAGATGACCAGTCGAATAAACGCTGCATAATCAAGGTTGCTTCGGATACATATGGTATGAATCATGTCTAGTGCTTCTTTTATTTTCTTTCAATGTGTCTACTTGGTAAAAGTGAGAGTGTGGCACAGTTCTGTTTCCCATCGACCATCTTGGATTTGCCATTTCGGAGTTTTAAAAAAACAGTGCCATCATTCTCCTTTTTTTCAAAATATTATGAGGAAAGCTACTTTTTGAACATATTATATTATTTTGAGCCTAATATTGAACATGTTATTTTTGACATAGTTGATTATTTTAAATAAGGTCTGTATTAGTGGTTTTTGTGTTAATATATTTTATATCATTGTTAAATTTTATTTTCTGCTTGGCATTAATTTATTTTTTTAGTTTAGCTTTAGTTTTTAAAATTTAAAAAAATATACTGGTACACTTTCTATAACCATTACTGTATATCATTATGATTAAAATTATTCATTTCCTACTTAACTACCAATATTTAAAAGAAATTATTGTTAGCGGTGAAACTGAATATTATATAACAGGCCCTTATTGTGAGAATATTTACAAAAAATGATAAGGGTTATACTAATTAACATACATGTACTGTACTAAATTATACAAACAATTATTCCATTTTTACATTTTCATTTCAATTTTCCACTTGATGTACACTTTTACTGTAAATTGTATTTTTAAGCATGAAAATAAAATGATACTGAAAGTGTCAACAAAGTCCTGATTCTAGACATGGTGTTGATATACTGTACTTGCTTAAGTCGTTTACCAACGCTACAGTATGTCAATGAGTATGTAATATTATTGCATTGCAGGTTACCATAGCTACTGAAATTTGGGTACTCTACAAGAAGGGTAAACTTACTACAGAAACAGAATAAATAAAACATCAGATGATTTTCCTGACATACAGTACAAAACTTTTCTTTTTAAAATGTATATGGAACCAGCAAAATTGTGAATTGGTGGTTAGGGTGCCATCCTTCCAATGTCATGATTCGGGATTCAAATCTTTCAAATACCAGTACCATTATTACTACCGGAATTCTATTTAAATTTTATCATTTATTTTATTTTATTAGCACAATATTTTATGAGGATCATGACTCTTCTAGCTCAGAAACAAGTCAAGAGGGTAATCGAGAAGACCCAGGAGAATAATTTAAAGTGCAGTACTATAACATAGGCTTAAGTTATTACTTAAAATTTTTTTTATCATTTTATTTTATTAGCAGCATATTTATGAGGATCAATGACCCTTCCAGCTCAGAGGCAAGTCATGGGCTGATCGATAGGGGACCATGGAAAATTATCCAAAGTGCAGTGAGTATTAAAAACATAGGCTTAAAAATTATTGCTTAAAAATTGTTATTTTTTTTTTTTTATTGGCAGCATATTTTATGAGGATTATGAACATTCCAGCTCAATGGGCTGATCAATAGGCACCCTTGAAAATAATCCAAAGTGCAGTAGTGTATTAAACCATAACAGTAGACTTAAAGGCCCATTCCCAGCAAAATTTCAGTTCTTAAGAAAAATCTGATTTTCATACAGTATGTTATAAAGATTTATAAATATAATATGAAATTGCTAGTTTAACTGAATTTAGACATTCCTAAACATGAAAAAATGTAAAATAAGACCGAAATTTGATTTCTTGTGTTTCACACAAAAAATAAATTTTGCGATAGGTCTGCAAAGAAATATAGTAGTAGGCGCCGGAAACATTAGCCTATCCAACACAGCTAGGCTAGGCCTAGCCTTACCTCGATTTAAGTTTTGTTATCAGACATAAAAACGGCAGACATGCTAGTATTGACACTTGTGAAATATAATATTTCATTAGAATTATTTCAAATTTGTTTAAAAAATGATTCTGACCGAGATTTTGACAATTAAACAATCATATTTCAGGACTACTCGATCGATCGCAGTGTGCAAGATGCGAAGTACAAAAAACTAATATCATTAGAGAAGGCGCATTTTATTGACTGTATAAAAGTATACACTAAAGTGAGAGTATTCCAGAGGATGCGATCTACAACCTCTGAATTTGCCTAGTAACGAAGAGGTCAACGAGAAAACGGTAATCTCCTATGAGAAATAATCTCTATTTCTCATTTTTTTATCCTTTTGCATAAAACTAAAATTTATGCCAATATTTTTCCATGGTCTTTAATAATTAGAGTAATGCATATGCATTTTTTCTATAAAAAATCATTTTTTTTGTAAAATTTTGCCGGGAATGAGGCTTTAACTTGTCACTTTAAAAATTCAAAACAATGAGAGCAAGCACATGTAATATAAACAACATTAAATTTCATGGAAAATATTAAAACTGGGATTAACATAAACAGTAATAAGATGTGAGAAAAACACAAATGTTTATTAAATATTAACCTAGAAACAAAGATACTATTCTTTAAAGCATCATAAAGTAGGTTTGGTTTATTAAGAATTACTTTTGACATTCCCTATTTTTTAGAATTTCTTCTTTAGTATCCTATATTTCTGACTACATAAAGCGTACAGTAATATCCCAAATTATACGGGGAATGTTAAAAACAAATGCACACAAGTTTGCTTATCGTGTCTTAAGAGAGAATAGTACCTTATCAGTCAGTTGGAATTGCTGAAAAATATGATTTTATTTTCAACAGATCACATGTGATAAAACCCCTGCACAAAGTTGATACCTATGCCCACACTTCACCCTCAGGCCTGATATGTTACTGTCCCTGTTTATAAAGCATGGTGAAATCCTCAAAAGAAAATTGCACAATCTAGATTAGATTTCATTTGGAAGCGTGTAAATTGTGACATTCAATCAAATACATTACCTTCAGCAGTGATCACTACTAACTGAACAACAAAAGCCTGGTAGAAGGACAGCCTGATTGAAGAACTTTTATAAAAGATTCCAACATCTAATGAATAAATGGCATATTTCAAGCCACACAGATTAAGACATTCACTGCTAATTATTAATGATTAAAGGTCACAATTAAGGTTTATTTAAAATAAATTGAAATAAAATTAGCTCTATAATGTTTTGTAGATTTTTCTTGCTCTCACAGAGACAACGGTAGAGTGGTTGATCTGAACAGAGTTGGTGACAAGGGAGAGTGGAGAGCAGTGTTGAGATGACCCAACCTCCCCGCTCCCTTGAGGGGACAGATGGAAGGTTGACGCCAGACCCAATGAATCTGGGATCCACACTTATAAAAAAATAGGCTCATTAAAAATACAATTATTCTCAGCCCTGTATGAGCAAGCCCAAAAGGTAACGGTACTCTACATTACCATCTAAATGGCCATTACATATTTTGAAATTATTTCAAAATTTTCATAATTATTTACGCATTCAGACCAAATTATGTCACATGGAGTCAGGTAAACAATTTGAAGCTAGTGCACCCTCCATACACATGTTCTGTCCTTTAGGCAATTGCTATAGCTAAAATTTCAAAACATCTTCTGCAAATTATTGGCTTTAAATTGCATTAATTTCAATTATTTACATCCTTTTTATTTTATATTAGATCAGACACATTATTTGTCTCGACCACTCTGATCATGAAAATTAAATTTCTGATCATAGAAATCCTGAAATAAAGGTGGTAATAATTTGGGGGTTTACTGTTGTTGTGAATGATCACTGTAGGCCCCAGGGCTAAAGGCGGTCTGCTAGCTAAACCAGGTACTCACAGCCTGCGGCATGTGGCAGTGTCCTAAGATAAACTCCTCTGATTATGTGAATACCGCACTATAAGGCCTACAGAAATGTCATGGTCAGATTAGAGATGAAATTCTTATGATTTTTTTTTCTTTACCACAATCCAAAAAAAGTATTGTTACTGAAAGTATTACAGCTTTATAAAAAGAGCATTAAAAAAGCAAATGGAGTACAATAGATGACTTGTTTCTGAATTAAATCCAATTATAAGAATATTGGGTTCCATAAAGGAGAACAATTTGCATTTGTTTCTAATTTCTATTTGTGTCATGTGAAATGAGTTTTACATAGCACAGACCAATAACCCCTCACGTGCAGACAAATATCAGCCATGGAATTATGAAATGAAAAGGAGTATAATTACGAACGAAGCAAGAAAGTTATTTTGGGATATAAAGACTTACTTGTTATTAAAGTTTACAGGCAGACAATTAAAAAAGAAGATTATTTTGAGATGAGAAAATGTTTATTATTTTTGAAAGAAAAAGAGATTTTGAATTCTCATTAGCTTTGAAGGTTACTTACAGGAAAACAATTATGAAATGATCATGAATATTTCCTTGAGATTTAGACAGGTGTTCAACCAAAAAATATAAAATATATTACAGCATAAAAAAAATGAGATACCCTCTAAATTTTGCAATGTAAAACTGATTAAAATGTTGTTTGTTTAATTAATTAATCCATCAATTAATTAATCTAAAATATTCCAAAATAATTAATAATATCGGAAACCATAGAGGATTACCTGTAGACTGTATTCTATCACTTTATACTGAAGGCTTAACACTGTAGGCATTTTGTGTAGTAAAATGTACTGTAGGCCTATTCTTGGGTTAAAAGGAAATCTAACAGATACTGATCGTCTGTCTTCAGGCACTCCACTTCTTTTCTGTGTGGTAGACGACAGTTTAAAACATCACACAATTGACACTTAGTGATTTTTTTTTCTGTATTATTCAGATCAATGGCTTCTACGGTTTTTTATATTTTAGGCAACTGGTATACAGTAGTCGCATTTGAGCTACAATTCGGTGGAATTTCTGAAGACTTTAATTGCATATCCTGAATGACATTGCAAGATGAGTGGTGTTAAATTGAATTGCATTGTACTACTATGTGGGCTTGCATCAAATGATAAAAATATAGATAGAATTATAAAATTAAAAAAACAGAATGATTTAAACAGATGATTATTGAAAACTGTATTCAAAGCAAAATAATCTTTTTCTATTGTCTTTTAATTGCTATTTTGTTGAGGGTCTTGCATAATATTACAGTACAAGCTTTGGCTGTGGATCACATTCAACATGTTGAAATTACTAAAATAAAGTTGAACTGCTTATTAACAATCAATAATAATATGAGCAAATGTGATCAAAGATCAAATGCCATGATATAGGTGTAATGCACAAGTAGAGCATCAAGACGAACATACATTAATCAACAATATTATTTATCTTATTTTTATAAAATTTGCTCCCAATACAAACATGATTAACAGATTTTGGTTTAATTTTGGTTAAATTTCATTTTGGTTTAATTTCATTTAAATTCATCAACACTTGTAAAAGGGGATGGAAAATTGTGAGAAAAAAAATGCCTGTGTCTGAGAGGATTTGAACCTACAGCAGGACCTTGGATTTAGAGGCAAGCATAATACCCACAAAGCCATAGCTCCTCATATAAAGAACATAACCATAATAATGGTTGATTGTGACATGTATTAGCTATGAATTAAGGCAGAATTATCATTAAATGTTATTACTGAAGTTAATATTAAATTGTTAAATTCATGATAAACCAGATGGAAAGAGGAATACAGAAACAAAAAGTGCCATTTACACACAAGATTTCTCAAACAACCACATGATGATACAATTGGTACAGTATATAAAGACCCATTTGAATTTAACGAAATATAACTTTACAAACCCAAGTGCATTTGAAATAAACAAATGTCAAGCATCCAGATTAACGACACCCTCAGCTGCCGCATGATCGAAGGTGTAATGTTGCGAGGGCGTCAATCCAGTCTCTCATCACGTATGTTTTAATAGGAATTTAACTACGATTCACTTTCTCAGTATTTACATTACGCAATAATAAATTTGCTCAATCAGTGCACCTGTGATTTCTCTGTAAAAGAATACATGAATTGCAAGATATGGGAGTCTGTAGGCTACTTTGCTAGAATTAAAGCCGGAAGAGGTAACACCAATCACATCTTGTTGACCTATTCTGTTAACGACGAGGTTAATTTACAGGCCTACACATGTTAAACGACAACACAGAAAGTAGGCTGGTATTATAATGTTACTGTAGCATTAGTTTATTATAGCAAATACACATAATGGAAAGCAGCTTGAAAAGTATATTATTTCTGTATATTTTTTAATATTATTTTTAAAGATTTCATTTACTTTTATAAAAGAAACTGACTCCTCAGTAATTTACTAAAATAGTTATTCAGTAAAAAGACAGAAATACAGTATTTATGGTAAACAAAAAGATAGACACTAATAAAAGACAAGCAGAGTAATAAGAATAATAAGTAATTTTTAGTTTAAAATCTCACATACCGGTATCATTTATCTATATCATATATAGTTTTCATTGCATAATCCATTGCTTAATACCATTATTGTCCAAAATTAGTTTAGGTAACTATGCCAAATTGATTTCAGTTCATTCTTTATTGTTCTTTTTTTTTATTGAATTATTTATGATGTTATTATTACTCTATTCACGATTTTTTGTTAGCAATCGTTCTAATTCCCATTCATCCTACGCAACTCACACAGAAACGTGAAGCAATTGTTTGAATCTGGCTCTACGCAATGGCTGCCACTAATTGTCTGAGCACCATTCTATCAATCCCTATGCTATTTTATCTGTTTAACAGAAGAAGAATTAGTTTAGATGGAAATCCAGCAAATAAAAAATGTTTTCTAAAAATGGTTTTGTACTTACATGGATGACTGAAGACATCTTTATTTAATGTGATTCCATAAGAGGCATGTGTAACCACAACAAACAGAATGACAAATAGTTTGAGTTTCCCTGAATCCTTTGAAAAATGCGCCATTTTGTTTGGTTAGCCTCTAGTTACTCCAGCTTCGTAGAATTTCGTTAGCCTGGTTTATCCCAACTACACTAGTCAAACGCTGTCATTTTCAACTATACATTTATCTTACAGACAAGGCCCAAACTGACTTCAAAATGTATCTTCCAAACCAGACCTGTACAGGTATTTTCCCAGACAGATGGGATTAATGGTGATTTTTTTTTGCAGCAGAAAATAAATTTGTTTGTCAGGAATGCTCTCTGGGTAAATAAAATTGTCCAGTCAAGTAGATGATTATTCAAAATCTGATTTCCAGTGCAATCTGAAGAAAAAGAAAAATAATGCAACACATAAACAAATTGACATTTTAAACATTACATTTGGTGGTAGTTGAACAGTAGGTTGATAAACTTGAAAAGACTTGAAGCAGACTCGCTGAAAAGTGCTTCAAACAGAAAAAGGTTCACTTGAACTCATCATGATGACATCGCCCTCAAACCACCAAGTAAACACTCTATTTTTGAACATTTATTATAAAGTATTTGGCAAATAATCTCTACGCTCCAGCTACAGAACCAGGAAACTTTATATCCTTCTCTTGACAGAGATCTCGTAGGCTAGCGAGGGCGTCTAACCACGCTGTTGTAAGCTTTCATTAATCAGCGTGTGTATTCCAGGAAGTTTCTTGCGAAGTGCGAAATCTAGATGTTATTTTTAATCAATTAGTTTTTGAAGGACATTGTGTTGCTACAAGAATCCTCCATGTCAAATATATTAATTTTCCCTTAAAATGAAGAATTTTTTATCTCTTATCATAAAAGCACATTTTAATATTTCTTGTTATTGGTTTATTAATTAAAATTATTTCAAAAGATTGTAATAAATAAAGAGCAATAAACAAAACAAACATGTCTACTACTGTTATTAAAAATTAAATCTAATCTTATTTTATATATTGTTGATGTATCGATTGAAGAATATCTAATTAATAAAAACAGAATGCAAAAAACAGCAATAATAAAAAAACAGAAATTTTAATCAAATTTTTAAAATTCATTTGCATAAAAATAAAGACAATTCTTCCTAAGATTATGGAGCTTAGGTGTAATGTAATACTGTAATCACACTTTATATATTTTTGGTGCCTTGCACATATCAATGAATACCAAATTGATTAAAATAGAATCCAATAAATAGAAAGAAATTAAATAGCCATGAATAAATTCTTGCTTGTAAAACCAGGGCAACATTTTAAGCAGTGAGTGAGTGATGACATTTTGGAATTACTTTTCAAGGACTCAGCAGTCAAGTTTATATCATTACAGAGATTAACGTCTTCCTTAAATAAAATAAATATAAGAAACTACGCTAATTTGCATATTTGCACAGTTAATTTTTTTTCAGCTAAATATACTTGAAAATACCAATTGAATTTTTTTTTTTTAATGAAATTATATCTATTTTGAAGATATTCACAGTTTAATAAAGGAGGGAATCCATTAACCTGATTTAAATGCCTCTTGTGTGTCTGTGCTCAAAATTATTGTAAAATAATAACATTTGACATAAACATGTAACCTTTCTGTGAACAGAATCCCAAGGGGAACACGCAGGTTGTTAGATGTTGATTACCTCCTGATAAAGAAAATTCTTTGACCGTGATGTCAAAAGAATAAAGATTATGTAGAGGAATGTTTAACATCTGCATTGACTTCTTATATTTGGTAATGCTTTAGTGAAAATATTAGACCATTCGTATTAGGTGTTTCAATCATCGAGCTAGGGCATTAATTCTTTATTTATCCAGCTCAAAAGATAGAGGAAGACGGTGGTCTTCTGGGGTTTAAACTTTGATGATAGGCAATTTTCTCTTGATTGAATGCTGGGTAATACTAATACTAATAGCTGCTTGCAGGCCCATCAAGTAGTGGAATGGTGAAAGAGGTCTGAGCTTCACCCTTTCAGAGGATCAAAACAGTGAAAGTTTGAACTTTAATTTAATGACAAATTGAAGTGACAGGAACAAATTGTTAAAATTAGAATGAGGACATATTTTATGGTTCAATTCCCAAGCCACACCTATGCCAGCAAAAATTATAATTCCATCAGACTGCAAATTTGTGGGGAGAGAATGGCCTTATTTTGTGCTTTGCCAGATGAGAACAGGTCATCATAAAATTGCAGTTCAAAAAGAAAATATAACATCAGTAAATTGAGTAATTTTTGAAAATTTATGTTTGTTAATGGGATGGTGGGGGGGGGGGAAGGTTGTAATTGCAATTAGTGGTGGCTCTAGGATAGGATACATACAAAAGAATGGTGGTAAAAAATTGTCTGACAAAGAGGTCCAACAAGAAGTAAACCCCCAGAGAAATTGTCGTTTTGGGAAATTTTTTTTCTCTTCTAAGATGTGTTTTATACACAAAAAAAAAAGGTTTTTATTGTCTGAAGAGTCTTTGCTGACGGGAAACATTTCCTCCCGAATAGAGAATATTTTCTATCGCTTCCTCCCGCCAGTTGTTCTTTAAACATTGAGACCCAGGCCGATCCTCATCTGACGACATATCCCAACAGGTAGACATAAGTCTGAATTTGAGAAATTAACAGTCAAGACATCATCAATCACAATGACACAGGTCTGCATATGAAGCATTCTATAATAATACTTATAAATATATAAAATAAGTCTTTAAAAAAGTCGATTCTTGATGTTTCGTTGTGTGCTTCACTTCACTATTTTTTTGAAATTGTCTCATATTTCTTAATATTCATTTGAGCAAAATGACATTTAAAAAAAAAAAAATTTCATTACGATCAATATCTCTTATTTGAATTGCAATACTGTACATTTTGATATTTTCCCCGGAGCGAGAGTATTAAACGAAGATGAAAATATGACACAACCTTTTAAGAGACAAATAATTAAGACAGTGAGACAAACGATCATTCTCTATGATGGGTTGGATATTTATAAAGCTTACAGTAACTGTAGGTACTTCATATTATTACATGCTGTGCTATGTAAGCTGCTTCAGGGGACAGAACCATATCAAGAGGCAAGAAATACAGGGGTCCCAAGTTGGAAGAACCGATTTCCGGGAGATTCATTTAATGACATTGGGGGCACTATGAGGAAAAAGTGTAGGTACCAAATGAAGGGCCACGCCCACCTCAGGCCCACAATGATTGTGGCTGAAGTGATGACATCTTTAAGAATAGGCACCTTCAGAAGCCCAGAAATGGCACTGTCAGACTGCAAAAAATAATCGGCAACCAAAGTTTTGTCTAAATAAAACAAAAAGATTTGTTTTTTACTGAATTTGTGGGAAATAAGTGAATTTCCGGGAGATTTTGTGCAGGAGACCACACTGATTTATGGGAGACTCCCGGGAGTTCCAGGAGACTTGGGACCCCGGGAAATACTATATTTAAATATTATTTCACAATTCAGCATTTTCCCATACAGGATACAATACAAAATATACAGTAGTTACAATTGTGAAAAATACCTATATTTAAGTAATTTAGAGGTAAATTTAATAGAATTTGCAGAAAAATCATCTGGTAGTGTAACTGGGTATTTCTATGTTACAGACAACCCCATTTTTGACAAACTTCCACTCTCATAAACTAAACACCACCTTCCTTTGCAATCAAGAGGGGGAGGGGTGGGTTTATAGGTTCAGGAGAACCCTCTTTTCTAGCAAACCCCCTTCTTTTCTGGCAACAACCCCTCTTCAAATTTCCTGAACAAGTCCTCCAACCCAACTAATGCCCTGTAGACCCACCCAGCCACCCAGACTCAGACTGAGATGTTTTCAAACATATCTGATTTTATAGCATTATTTAGACCCCCATAAAGCACAAAAATCCTCTGGCTTTGGTGGTTTCGCCGACCCCCACTGTGGCTTCTACCCTGGACCACACGCCCATAGAACCTCCCTTGGAAGAACCTGGCTATGGGCCTGCTTACCATGATGATCTAATTCATCATATACTGTACATGATTTTACTAGAATGCTTAAGCCCTCAGAAGACCTCCAAATATCATGGACCTACAAGGGTATATTACATGCTTATACTAGGTTGTAGTAATAGCACTGTGCAACTCATCTATTTTCGATAACATACTAATCGTATAACCATTGTTTCGCTGGTTTCAACTTGAAAGATAAGATGACCACAGATGTATATGCCAGTGATGTAAACAATTAACAAAACATGGCTGCACTGGGCAAGAAATCACTAAATTTCTCAGGTTTTAAGCATTTTTTCATAGGAACTACAACATAATCACCTAAAACAGCCTATTCACTCGATTAGAACAATAAGTTTCTAATGGTACCCAAATGTTGGCTCATTCAGTCGATTTCGAGTCTATAACCGAAACGGACAAATTACATGAATTTATAGATTATCTATTCATAAGTTCATAGACTACTATTTCCTGAAGATGAACTAATAAACTTTGAATATTGAACCACAAAGGCCTTCATCACTTTTTTCGGAGTTTGTTTCATATGATCTCATAGACTACACATTTTTAGAATTTATGATAATAACTCATTCTATTCACTGCACATTGGCAGGAAACAGTTAAATCAATACAAATATATTGTTTGTATCAATACAATGAACCAAATAGTCAACAGACTGGCCTTCCATGGGCCCTTATAATGTATAAATACAGCAAAGATATCAAAACAAAAATATAGTGAGTACACATGAATCTTACAAAGCATATAAAAATGATACTTTTAAAATTGCTTTTAAAATTACTTGAAGATTTAAATGATTGACATTGTTAAACATAAAAAATGTGTACACTGCATTTGAAATTATATAATATATACTACTCCACTGTCAACATTTATAAAGTATGATATATTGCTATTAAATATGATGACCCAATGATTATGATTAAGCAGAAACAAGCCACTTTTCTAATGATTTTTATTGAATTAAGATATTTTAAGAATTCTTTTGGGATAAAATGCATTCTTGAAAATTAACAGCGACATCTTTGCTAATTATGTACATCCCTTATTGCTGTATAGTTACATAGTATAATGCAAAATGCCTTGCTTACCCTTTTTCACAAGGAAATGTGTAAGTCCACACCGTTTGGATATCCAGATACTACTGAATGCCAAATCAAGCATGTAAAACCATTTCAATTGGCAGGATCCACCATTTCCTATGGGGAGATACGGCTCATTAATATCGTAACAAGCATTCTACAAAACAGTATAAAGAACACCTCTAATAATGGCCTAACCACAAGTTCTAAAGGTACCAGATTGGCTAACAAGGTAAAAGACTGTTCCATTTTTGTTATAGGTGGAAACATTTTACTTCTGCAGGTAAAATGAGCATTTTATATAATGTAATTTGGATTTACCCCTAATAAAAATCCTATATGTCAAAATTTGGAAATACCTACAGTATTTTGAGGTGGGGAAAAGTTCATTGACTGAAATAGAATCTGTGATTGCCAAATTTAAAATTCCAAACACAAAACATTCTAATAAAATTGTTACATTGTACTGTTACTGACGCAGGACCAGTATTGTCAGCAAACTCTGCTTTAATCTCTGGTCATTATCTTGCTGGGTGTTTGCACTTTAGCTTTCGCTTATTTTGTATCTCAACTAAGCTTAAGCCATTGTTATCTACTGTAACATGTATTCAATTATTTCAAGTTCCATTACATTATCATACATCTAACTCTGTCAACAACTCTATCACTTACACCATTTATGTTAGTATATAAAAAAAATGGAATTGCATGTAGGCCATATACTGGGTATCAGACATTTTTATTCTAATTGTTTTCAATTTTCAATTTATTCACACAATGCATCATAATTATGATGATGTAAATATTTGTACACCATGCCAAATAAATTCAGGTATCAGTTATACTAACCGACTACTCTTGTGTTCAGCTTTCAGGCAGAGGTCCTCGTTTGCTAATGTCTCCACTGGCATCCCTTTCTTGCTCTTCTTTCCATTTCAGCATAAGGCCTTTAGCCTAAAATTATATATCATCACTATCTTGTTTCCTCTTGGTCTTTCCCATTACATTAATCCTTAAGATATGTTTACTCATATTTGTTTTTCAATTTTGTAAAACTATAATTATAAGGAGACACAATTATGGCCAGCATCGAATACAAAATGTAAAATTAAATAATTTTATTTATCTTTTTGTTTTATAAATATGTAACTTGTTTATAATGTATTATAAGTATTTATTTCTAATTCAATTGTGTATATTTAATTTAATATTTAAGCTATTAACATATTATTATATAAATTATAAAAATGTGTAAACTTCAATAATTTATTTAGCTTCATAAATATATAGTTTGTTGTATTGTATAAGTACTTATTTCTAATGTAATTATGTATAACTAATTTATTATTTCAGTTTTTATTAGCATCAACATGTATAAATAGGCTTAATATAATAATGCAGTGCCTTAGTTATTTATGTTTACTGTTTCTATGTCATTTTATATTATTTGTATTATCTTATAGTCATTAGTTGGAGGGACACACATTTGGCGACAATGGTTTAGGCCGATTTTGTGCTTTCCTGGCAACTAATGAGTATGGATTTTCAAAATCAATGTACTCGTTAATGTTACAGTATGTTCGTTTGATGTATTGATTTGTATCATATTTTGTATATTGCATCTTTTGCCTGAATAAACAATAATAACAATATAGGGGCCTGGGACTCTAGGGTGAAAAAAAACAATAAAAAATGCCCTTTCATATAGGGATGTCTAAGGTAATCTACTGTATTAGATATTTAGATACCTGGTCATCACTTGGGTCCTGCCACTTGATCCCACTAGGGCCCTAGTCAGCCCCCAGACCCTGTCATTGGGTCCTGAGCCTCATATGGTGAAGGAAGATAAAGTGTGATGAAAAACTTTTCAACTGCAATTTTGGACGACTACTCCATAATCATTTACTGTAACCTAGACATTTAAATATTTACTAAACCCCCACCTGCGCCCTGCCAAACATAAGCTGCACCCAGACCCCAGCATTAGGACCATTTTAGCTGAGCTACCTAGGGCCTAAGGTTATGAATAGATGGATTAATAAAATGTTGGATAAAGTTGGATAAAGACTTTAAAGAAGATGTACTATACAAATGCAGAGGTGCTTGGAGAAACTATCAGACAGTGTAGTAACAGTCTAATGGAAGGACATTCACCTGATCGATTTAAGTTCTAAGACAGGAATGACTTTACAAAAATGGATCACAGATTATTTGTACTTAATTCAGACATACCAAATTGATACAGAATAGTTTGACATGAAATCTGCCGACAGGGTTTGTAAAAATAGCTTTGACTAAGCGACTGTCTAAATGCTAAATGCTCCCCTCTTGATACATTTCAGCCTAAGGTACAAGAGGCCCACGTTGAAATGATTAAAAGAACGGTAAAGTCGTTTGATGTCGGCTTTGATACAAGTCGTGTGTCTAAAAGGATGAAGTGACAAGAGTACCAACAAAGGAGTGGAATTTGTACTTGAAATGAGCCTAAGGGGACTATTCTAGACAATGGCAGAAAAAAGGGGAGCGCAAACTGAAAAAAGAAAAACACAATTATCAAAATAAAATGATTAGCTCCATCATTTATCATGACAATACCGTGGCCCTCTTTCACTCAACTATTCTTTTGTTTTCTGCTCCACGTCGCAAGCATTTTCTATCAGCAAACACTCCAGCTAAGATTTCTGGTTGCAGAGGTTCATGGCAAATGCTACATAGAGAAAAAGAACTTAGTGAGAGCATGTAACCATTAAATGAAACATTCGAGAGACTTAGTCAGGCTATTGATTTTGAACAAAAGTATAAGAACTTCAAAAAGGTTAGATAATTTGGCATGGCATCAAAATAGTCTAGGTATGAATTACACCCAGGTTTAAAAGGTTTAAAGAGAACTTATGTTTAAAGTGAGTTCAAATGTAAAGCCAGACTCTAGCGGCATAACAACCCTTTATCCCGGTTCTTTAATATACAAAAACATGTATCTCTTTAGCAACATTTTTTCCTCCAAAGCGTGGCTATACAAGCAAGCCCATGTTTAATTCTGCCTACCGTAGTTTAAAGTAACCACTTTAGGTTTACAGCTACAGTAGTTGGTTTAAAGCCCAGGATTAAAGCAAGCTCTGTAAGCACAGATTTAAATGAACACAGGTTCAAAGCAAGTCAAGGTTTAAAGAGAGCCTACAGTAGTTGTCAAAATATATACTTAAACAATATTATTAATTAATTACTTGCCAATTAACAGCTGTTTAAATAATACCATTCCTATATTCTTGCATAGCAGGGACGTAGCCAGGATTTTGAAAGGGGGGGGGGGAGCCGTTATGCGAAATATGTAAGACCCCGGTGGGGTCAAGGTGGCGAATCCCCCCCGTGAAGTTCTTAGGACTCTGAACGTTCTTAGGACTGTTTGAGAGGATAAAGTGAAAATTGCAATAGACGCATTATAAATAAGCGCAAAAATAATTATATAATAAATCAACAACGGCAGATCCAGGGATTTGAATGTGGGGTGAACCAGGGAGGGACTTTCACAGACCGAGGAACCACCCACCTCAGCCCCACCATGGTTGGGGCTGAGGTAAGAGAATTTATGATTAGGGCATCTGTAGATGGCCGGAAATTACACTCTCGCACTTCAATTTGAATATATATTTTTTTTCTTTAAAAAATGAAGTGGGGGGGGGGCTGGAATCCACCTCTGCTCAAAACATTCTTCATCCAGAATAGTCATAATCACGAAAAATGGACACAAAGAAAAGATCACATCCTAAAAACAATTAACAGCAGTCACTAAGACATAGATCAGGAGCCGACTCGATGGAGTTTAATGTCATACCCAAGGAAGGGCACAGATCTGTTTTGAAAGGTGGAGGGGAGGGCATTTTGTGAGTTGACACCCACCTCAGCCCCACCATGGTTGGAGCTGAGGTGAGAAAATTTGAGGAAATAGTACCTCTAGATGGCCAGAAATGACACTTTTCATTCATCATCATCACATCAAAATTAGTCAAAAAGAAGCACCAAAAAAAAAAAAAAAAAATTCTCATCTTTTATTTTTGACAACCATAGAGATCTTATTAATGTGTGTGTGATATACCATAGAAAAAAAAGCTTAGAAACATTGTCTTTGAGTATGTACTGGACGTGATTTCACAACAACCTCAGCCCCACCATGGCTGGGGCTGAGGTAAGAAAATTTGAGGAAATAGTACCTCTCGAGATGGCCGGAAATGACACTTTTATATAGTAAAATTCATCATCATAACATCACCATTATAGTCAAAATGAAACCCCAACAAATTTCTCATGATCTTTTATCAGGAATCTACTTAATATCCAGGACAACTTAGGCCTAATTATAGCTTACTAAGCTTTAACTATATATACTTTAGTATGATCAACAAATCACAACTTTTTTTCGCATTTAGCACAATTTTCTTCACTTTTTATTGCTATTAATATTATTATCAATTATTACTATTGTCATTATCATCATTGTTATTATTATTACTATTAGTAGTAGTATTATTAAACAAACATGAGCTTTTATCAGGGATTTTTGACAACCATAGATATCTTATTCTTATTAATGTGTGTGTGATATACCATAGAAAAAAACCTTAAAAACATTGTCTTTGAGTATGTACTTTACATAGGGCTACTTCAAAAACGTGATTTCACATTCAACCACCTCAGCCCCACCATGGCTGGGGCTGAGGTAAGAAAATTTGAGGAAATAGTACCTCTCGAGATGGCCGGAAATGACACTTTTATAAAGTAAAATTCACCATCATCACATTACCATTATAGTCAAAATGAAACGCCAACAAATTTCTCGTGATCTTTTATCAGGGATCTACTTAATATCCAGGACAACTTAGGCCTAATTACAGCTTACTAAGCTTTAACTATATGTGGCAAAGACAAGCCAAACCAGTCACTCGTTGCAAATCGTGTTTCAGAGAAAATGGCCAAAACATGCTGAAATGTCAATTTTTTTTAAATCTATTTTATTGCACTAAACTAACCTTTATATATCTACACATTATTCTATGCTGTTATTTCCCTCATTTTCAACGTTAAAACAACACTTTTTAAGGATTTAAAGATAGTTTCTGAATGAGAAATGCCTGAAATCATAAACTTTGAAGGCTATTTCTTTTATATTGTTCTTTAAACAGCTGTATGGTTAAACGCTTTTAACTTCATAAGGTAATGTCCGATTTGAATGATTTTTTTTTACCATTTTATAGCTATTATTTTACTCTCTAACACTGTATTAATAACTCAAAATCGATTTTTGCGACGAGTGACTGGTTTGGCTTGTCTTTGCCACATATATACTATATTATGATCAACAAATCACAACTTTTTAAACGCATTTAGCACAATTTTCTTCACTTTTTATTGTTATTAATATTAATATCAATTATTACTATCGTCATCATCATCATTGTTATTATTATTATTATTATTACTATTAGTAGTAGTATTATTAAACAAACATTTAAAGAAACTTGCAAAAGGAAAGGATAAAAACGAAATTGAACCACAGTATCGCATTTCTATCTTAAAAGACCTGGCCTGAGATTTATGGATTTAAGATTTTTTTAAATCACGCTTAGGCCTATGTGTTCTATTAGGCCTATGTATAATGTGTACTGATGCATATTTACATGATTAGAAGTATTCATTTTGAGTGATCCCAGGAAAGAATTTGTATTGGCTCAAGAATAAGCTTTAAAATTTTAACACTGTGTACAAAGTGGGGAGCCGCGGCTCCACCCCCCCTACTGGATACGTCCCTGGCCCCTGGCAATACAGTATAATACGGTGCAAATCCAAACAACTGTTCTACCATTACCTATTCAGTTGTAAATGCCTCAGAATTTTAATTGGTTGACACAAATCGTTTAAATAACGATATATCTTTTCGAGCAATACAGTATAATATGGTGTAAATTCAGTTGTAAATGCCTCCGACTTTGTCACACTTTCTGTTGATCGCATTATTATTTTTTTGTTCCACTGATCTTTTACTAGGCCTACTTTTTCCCGTGATTTATTTGCTTAGAGTTTTTTACACTAAAGTAGAAAAAAAATCACCTCATTTCGGCATTCGACAAACTGTTTTAGTATAGTGGGTCGAAATTTGGCAAACTTGATTTCGGCCAACTTGGTTTTCGTATTTGGGTCGGTATATTTGGTATTCGGCAAACTGGGTTTCGGTGATTTTGGATTTGGCAATCTCAGATTCGCCAAACTGGTCAAGTGCGATGCCCGATATCGTTTGCATTTTTTACTATTAAAGTAGGCCAGTGTTAAATTTAAGGGGTCAACTTGGGCTCCTGAAAATATGTGAACATTTTCAAAACATGGGAAAAATGAAAATTGCATTAAAATCTAAACCGGAGAATGCCATTTCCCGCCAGTAGAGGTGCCATAGTTATGGTGGGGCTACAAGCATTTTACCTGTCTCTTATACACATCTAGATGTGTATAAGAGACAGACGTAAGGGTTACTCTTTTGTCTTCATCCGCTTATTTAGAATTTCTGGATCCACCGTTGAAGTTTACCAAACAAACGAGAAGTGTATCATCATCGAACTATGAACTGTCACCCAAAGAAAGCGGCTACAATCTTTCTATAAAAAACTACACTAATCAGCAAAATTATCATCAACTCAATAAAAATAAGTAATACTCTATTGTTATCTGCTATCATTACTGCATAGTTATCTTTGTGGTCATATCCATACTGCAGGTTCAACAGGTAAACTCAGTAACAAGTACTTCATATTCCTAATCAACTGCCTGCGACAAGTGTGGTGATGTCTAGGCTATCCAATGTGCTATTATTTTTATGTGTACAGTATTTCTGCAAGCAGTAATTATTCAGATTTATATTGAAAACTAAGTATATACTGTGTGATAC
>NW_022705125.1:16046-34920 GCF_011630105.1 Anneissia japonica | reverse complement strand
AGATTAAACATCAATTCCTTTTCCTAAAGTATTCTGAGGTTATTGTTGTGTATAAACTGTAATTTAAGCTCTTTCCTTTGTCCTATCTCCTTAACGCATAAGCTCTCATAATAATTCCATTTTGAAATATCTCAAACGGGAAAAAAAATTACTTTTAATTGTAACAGATTCAGAATCTCTGAAATACATCAAATGTAAATGTTGAATGAATAAAACAAAATTGCTTGCAAATTTACGTTGTTTAAATCAACACCTATTGTGCAGTGGACAGTGTGGAATTCTTGACAGTCACCATTTCAGTCATTTCTCCAATACGTCATCTAGTGCTTGTGATGATTAAAATGCAATGATAGTTAATTCTACTCATCGTCTATTGTTTTAAATTTTCAACAGTCGCCGTTTCAATCATTTCTCCAATACATCATCTCTGTCTCTTATACACATCTAGATGTGTATAAGAGACAGACGAAAGACAGAAACTCCGCTTTTCAGTCGTCTTAGGCCCTTGCTTTTTGACAAACAATGACCTTTCAAAGGTCAAATTGCTATCAAGAATATGAATTGGCTGCTTCGCAGCAATAAGTATGGTACTAGCTAGCCGGCTGTAGTCGTAGTGGCCACTGGGTACATACAGTATCTGTCTCTTATACACATCTAGATGTGTATAAGAGACAGCATCCTAAAAACAAACAGTAGTCACTAAGACATACATCAGGTCATACCCAGGGAAGGGCACAGATCTGTTTTGAAAGGTGGAGGGGAGGGCATTTTGTGAGTCGACACCCACCTCAGCCCCACCATGGTTGGAGCTGAGGTGAGAAAATTTGAGGAAATAGTACCTCTAGATGGCCAGAAATTAAACATTTAGTAAAATTCATCATCATCACATCAAAATTAGTCAAAAAGAAGCGCCAAAAAAAAAATTCTCATCTTTTATTTTTTGCAACCATAGAGATCTTATTAATGTGTGTGTGATATACCATAGAAAACAAAGCTTAGAAACATTGTCTTTGAGTATGTACTGGACGTGATTTCACAACCATGGTGGGGCTGAGGTGAGAAAATTTGAGGAAATAGTACCTCTCGAGATGGCCGGAAATGACACTTTTATATAGTAAAATTCATCATCATAACATCACCATTATAGTCAAAATATCCAGGACAACTTAGGCCTAATTACAGCTTACTAAGCTTTAACTATATATACTTTAGTATGATCAACAAATCACAACTTTTTTTCGCATTTAGCACAATTTTCTTCACTTTTTATTGCTATTAATATTATTATCAATTATTACTATCATCATTATCATCATTGTTATTATTATTACTATTAGTAGTAGTATTATTTAACAAACATGAGCTTTTATCAGGGATTTTTGACAACCATAGAGATCTTACTCTTATTAATGTGTGTGTGATATACCATAGAAAAAAACCTTAAAAACATTGTCTTTGAGTATGTACTTTACATAGGGCTACTTCAAAAACGTGATTTCACAACCACCTCAGCCCCACCATGGCTGGGGCTGAGGTGAGAAAATTTGAGGAAATAGTACCTCCCGAGATGGCCGGAAATGACACTTTTATACAGTAAAATTCACCATCATCACATTACCATTATAGTCAAAATAAAACACCAACAAATTTCTCATGATCTTTTAGCAGGGATCTACTTAATATCCAGGACAACTTAGGCCTAATTACAGCTTACTAAGCTTTAACTATATGTGGCAAAGGCAAGCCAAACCAGTCACTCTTCGCAAATCGTGTTTCAGAGAAAATGGCCAAAATATGCTGGAATGTCAATTTTTTTTTAAATCTATTTTATTGCACTAAACTAACCTTTATATATCTACACATTATTCTATGCTGTTATTTCCCTCATTTTCAATGTTAAAACAACACTTTTTAAGGATTTAAAGATAGTTTCTGAATAAGAAATGCCTGAAATCATAAACTTTGAAGGCTATTTCTTTATATTTTTCTATAAACAGCTGTATGGTTAAACGCAATGATTTTTTTTACCATTTTATAGATATTATTTTACTCTCTAACATTGTATTAATAACTCAAAATCGATTTTTGCGACGAGTGACTGTCTTTGCCACATATATACTATATTATGATCAACAAATCACAACTTTTTAACGCATTTAGCACAATTTTCTTCACTTTTATTGTTATTAATATTAATATCAATTATTACTTTCGTCATCATCATCATTGTTATTATTATTATTATTATTATTACTATTAGTAGTATTATTATTAAACAAACATTTAAAGAAACTTGCAAAAGGATAAAAACGAAATCGAACCACAGTATCGCATTTCTATCTTAAAAGACCTGGCCTGAGATTTATGGATTTAAGATTTTTTTTAATCACGCTTAGGCCTATGTGTTCTATTAGGCCCATGTATAACATGTACTGATGCATATTTACATGTTTAGAAGTATTCATTTTGAGTGATCCCAGGAAAGAATTTGTATTGGCTCAAGAATAAGCTTTAAAATTTTAACACTGCGGCTCCCACGGCTCCCCCCCACCCACTGGATACGTCCCTGGCCCCTGGCAATACAGTATAATACGGTGCAAATTCAAACAACTGTTCTACCATTACCTATTCAGTTGTAAATGCCTCAGAATTTTAATCAGTTGACACAAATCGTTTAAATAACGATATATCTTTACGAGCAATACAGTATAATATGGTGTAAATTCAGTTGTAAATGCCTCCGACTTTGTCACACGTTTCTGTTGATCGCATTATTATTTTTTTGTTCCACTGATCTTTTACTAGGCCTACTTTTTCCCATGATTTATTTGCTTAGAGTTTTTTACACTAAAGTAGAAAAAAAAATCACCTCATTTGGGCATTCGACAAACTGTTTTAGTATAGTGGGTCGAAATTTGGCAAACTTGATTTCGGCCAACTTGGTTTTCATATTTGGGTCGGTATATTTGGTATTCAGCAAACTGGGTTTCGGTAATTTTGGATTTGGAAATCTCAGATTCGCC
The DNA here is from genome assembly GCF_011630105.1 of Anneissia japonica. Taxonomy (NCBI): domain Eukaryota; kingdom Metazoa; phylum Echinodermata; class Crinoidea; order Comatulida; family Comatulidae; genus Anneissia; species Anneissia japonica. The sequence goes on along the minus strand of NW_022705125.1, from coordinate 31,897 downwards.
AAACTGGTCAAGTGCGATGCCCGATATCGTTTGCATTTTTTACTATTAAAGTAGGCCAGTGTTGAATTCAAGGGGTCAACTTGGGCTCCCGAAAATATGTGAACATTTTCAAAACATGGGAAAAACGAAAATTGCATTAAAATCTAAACCGGAGAATGCCATTTCCCACCAATAGAGGTGCCATAGTTATGGTGGGGCTGAAGAAGTCTAGCCTAGACCCCCCCCCCCCCCCCCCCCCCCGTATAAGAGACCATCCGCTTATTTAGAATTTCTGGATCCACCGTTGAAGTTTACCAAACAAACGAGAAGTGTATCATCATCGAACTATGAACTGTCACCAAAGAAAGTGGCTGCAATCTTTCTATAAAAAACTACACTTATCAGCAAAATTATCATCAACTCAATAAAAATAGGTAATACTCTATTGTTATCTGCTATCATTACTGCATAGTTATCTTTGTGGTCATATCCATACTGCAGGTTTAACAGGTAAACTCAGTAACAAGTACTTCCTATTCCTAATCAACTGCCTGCGACAAGTGTGGTGATGCCTAGGCTATCCAATGTGCTATTATTTTTATGTGTACAGTATTTCTGCAAGCAGTAATTATTCAGATTTATATTGAAAACTAAGTATATACTGTGTGATACTGAGTGAGAAACCTTAAGCTTGTTATGTGGCGTTAGAATCCTTGTATCTCGCACATAGGGTCATTGGTACCTCACAACTGGAACTGCTGCTACTACTGAGATTTCCAGAGGCTCTTTCGTACGAGAAGTGCCTTGGCAGATAACTTTCACAGTGCATAAAAACAATGAAATTATGAAATTATTGGAAGCCAAAGTTGTTGTTCTCGGTCAACAAGGTATGATCTTTATCATATTTTCACGTGCTAGTTAATTATGTTGATTAAACTAATATTACCAAAATCTAATCCAAAAACAGAAGCATAATAATTAGACCAAATAAAAAATTCTCCACGCACGGTATTTTTTAACTGTCTGACCTAATTTCAAGGTTTTTCATTTTATTTTATTTTTATTATTTTATTGTTATTTGCATTTTCTCGGTTGGTCTGTATTATTTCTTTGTAAAGCGCATAGGGGCAATGTGCAATATGCGCTATATAAATATAACATTATTATTATTTTTATTAAAGTCCGGTTTAAGATATCAACTTTATGAATTAAAGCCCGAAAAGCGGCCTTTTGAAACAACAACAAGAAGTAACATCTTTCATTAGGTTGTCACCTCCAATCTCTTGCCATGTACAAACTGGTCATACAATTATAGTGCTTTGAAATAAACTGACCTCTATGAATATCTCTCGTTATTTAGTGCTGCCAACAATTTTCTCATTATCTTTTATCGGGAATCTACTTAACACCGGTATCCAGGACAGCTTACTAAGCTTTAACTATATTATGACAGAGAAAATAGAACATTATGGTCAACAAATCACAACTTTTTTTTGCAGTAAGCACAATTTTCTTCACTTTTTATTGCTATTAATATTATTATCAATTATTACTATCGTCGTCATCATCATCATCATTGTTATTATTATTATTATTATTACTACTATTAGTAGTAGTATTATTAATCAAAAATTTAAAGAAACTTGCAAAAGGATAAAAACGAAATTGAACCACAGTATCGCATTTCTGTCTTAAAAGACCTGGCCTGAGATTTATGGATTTAAGATTTTTTTAAATCACGCTTAGGTTTATGTGTTCTATTAGGCCTATGTATAATGTGTACTGATGCATATTTACATGTTTAGAAGTATTCATTTTGAGTGATCCCAGGAAAGAGTTTGTATTGGCTCAAGAATAAGCTTTAAAATGTTAACACTGTGTACAAAGTGGGGGGGGGGGAGTCGCGGTTCCCACGGCTCCCCACCTGGATAAGTCCCTGTTGCATAGGCCTATATCATTAAATTTCTGGCAGCAAATTCATGCATTTTCATAGTAAAACTCACAATCTTTGAAAACAGATTTCTTCTCTTTGTGACTTCTTTTGTTCTTTTAAACAAGCATTTTAATTTTAATAACATATTTTGTGTGACATTACATCTTTCAACCCAGCAAAAGTTTAAAGGAAGCAGTATGGTAAGTGAGTACTGGTATAAATTGGGCCCAGATTCAAACCGAGCCAAGGTTTAAACATCAATGAAAAGGTAATTAGTAATAACTGTCAAACAATTCCAAACCACAAACCTCCAAAACTAACTTTGTTGAATTGACAAAAAGTTATTATGGAAAATTGGTTAAATCACAAAACAAGTTTAGGTTCAATAGCAAGGACATCGGACAATTAAGCCAAATGCAGTTTTCGCGATAGGCTACTTCATTCATATACAATACTCTTCTGAAAAAAATATGTGTAAAGATTGAACACAATTTTTTTATTGGGCCTTTTTTCTACTTGGTTTTGTATGTTTTATAACCATACCCATTTGTGGGTGTGACCCCATCATTCTATAGGCAGGGGTCCAAAGTTGGAAGAAGTCACTCGAAGGGGCATTAGGACCTACTGCATGGTGAAGTGTTGCTGATCAACGCAAGTAGAACACACTTTTCTTTTCCCTCAACGTTATATCAAATAAAAATTGTAACGAAGATCGTAGAAGATCGTAAACGATGCAACCATCAGTAGAAAAGGCTCTCCTAAAAATATTAAATGTTTTCATTCCTGGAGGAAATATAGAACGAATGCAACTCTGAAATGAAGATGACCCAATAAAGGTAAAAACATCAAATCATGGCCTCCCTCTCTTTATTCTATGTTACTTAGATAATCGGTGCATCTGTTGGGTTTTGGAGAAAACTTATTTCATAAGATTATCCAATAAAATAGGACTATGATTGCAGATTTCCTTCTTATGTGGTTAATCAAATGTTTATAAAATTTGTTCATTCCTGGAGGAAATATAGAATGAATGCAACTCCAAAATGAAGATAACCCAATAAAGGTAAAAACATCAAATCATGGCCTCCCTCACTTTATTCTATGTTACTTAGATAATCGGTGCATCTGTTGGGTTTTGGAGAAAACTTATTGCATAAGATTATCCAATAAAATAGGACTATGATTGCAGATTTCCTTCTTATGTGGTTAATCAAATGTTTATAAAATTTGTTCATTCCTGGAGGAAATATAGAATGAATGCAACTCTGAAATGAAGATGACCCAATAAAGGTCAAAACATTAAACCATGGCATCCCTCTCCTTATTCAGGGTTACCTTCTTTCTATGTTATTTAGATAATCAGTGCATCTGTTGGGTTTTGGCGAAAACTTGTTGCATAAGATTATCCAATATAATAGGATTATGATTGCGGACTTTCCTTCTTATGTGGTTTATCAAATTTTAAAATGTCAATATGCTTAATCCTTGTCTGAAAGCATTCCTTCTGTAAAAATGTGACCCCATGCACAAAGATGTCAATGTCACTACCTGAGGATTACATGGGGTTAGACCAGGCTTGACCTTTGCACTTGGATCTCATAATGGAGTAGATTAGGTTAAAGAATTTTATTAAATATTTTAGTTAAAACTCTGGAATAGTAGTTACTGGAAAGTTGTTCCAGCTCAGAATGGCTCTATAAAAATGGATTTCTTGACATCATGAATTGCAAAAATTACTCATAAGAAAGTTTTTTTCACAGGAATTTACAAGTCCTTGAAGACATTTATTAAAAGTTAATAATTGTCTGAATTTTCCAGCTAATCTTTAAAAACAGTCCCAAAGTTATGATAATAATTTAACTTTAAAATATGATCCTCATCAACTAACATTTTATTCAGTTACAGTCCTTTTTCATTTTTCATATTCTATTGTATGTTTTGAAACAATTTTGAAAACAAATACATTTTGTATTAAAGTGTATTTTATATGAAAGTATAACACATTAATAAAAACTGCTATTGAGACTATTGCTATTTTCCAGTGCTGTTATCAGAGTGCTGATGCCACATAAGAAACATCTGTTCCTACAGTACTGTAAGTGTTTAAGTTGCAGGCTTACATAAATGAGTTGATTCAGGCCTTCTAAACACTTGCAGAAAATCCAGGATATTTTTGTTGGGAGTGGGGCACATGAACTCCCAAAGCAAGATCTATGATCCAAGGGAAAACAGTATTGGTATTTCTTTACATGAGTTTCAGAAATTTTAATCTCATATCTACATGATTTCAAACTTTGCCAAAAGAGTAGAGGATGGAGTCATTACCTAATGCACCCCTGGATCCACCATCGTCTGCATTCTTGGTTGAAATGAACAAGATTATATGAAAAAAACAAGAATGTCACTACCACAGAGTCTTAAGCTCTGTCTAGATTATCAAATTTTCTTTGACAAAAACTGTTGTATGCCCATATATAGCCATGATGTGCCTATATATGGTCATGGTGTGATGTCATCATGACCATATTTAGGCATGTCACATGTTTTTTTCAAATAAAACTTGATAGTCTAGACAGGGCTTGGAAGTCCCAGTTGGTTTGACCCTCATAAAATAAAAAGTATAATAATAAACAAACTAATATTTACAAATTATTGCTTGAGAGATGAAACGTGATTCAAAGATGTTTGATGGATCATGCTCAGAATACCAGCACTCATCCCAATACAAAGACGAATACCCGTACGCCATTAGAAACCGAGCCCAGATAAGCCTTCAATGGAGTCAGTTTAGCCAACTCAATGCAGCAGTTTCCGGCTTGTGAAATGGTTCCTATACTAATCTAATCTCCCCATAGCCACTCGCATAGTCCTAGTTAATCTGTTTTGGATTCTATATTCTGTGTTTTATGAATACCTGATAAATGACCTTAGTAATGATTTCAACCTTTATAATATACAGTATTTTGGCAAATGGAAATTGATTTTGTTTCATACAAGACAACATAAGCTCCGTAGGGCCAACTAAGCACACCCCTATCCTTTTACCCATACACAATATAAATCTTCAATATTCACAGTCACCTGTCAGTACCAATACTAAAATTAAATAGATTACAATATAATAAACCTTTAAAAGAAACTCTAATGTAAGAAGGCATGATGTCACATTGTTACTATGCTTACATGATAATATTTGTACCTTCTCTTAACATTACTTCACATTACTTGTAGTTCTATTGAAAGGAAATAAATTAAATGAAAAAAAATATAAGTACATACAGAACTAAGCAAAGACCTTAATAATAACAACATAGCACTCTCCACATTTATATGTAACAAGACAGAAGTGTCCATTCACACAGAAAGCAACAGAAAGATAGAAAGTAATTGTAATTGAGGGAGGGCATCTTAGTTGTCACCATGGTTGATTTGTGAATTTGCACAAAGATCATAGATGTCAAAGTTGAAAAATAATTTCAATGCAAGGGTGCGCCCTACAATACTACTACTACTAGTTTAGTCAAAAGCACTTTTTGTTATACAGCTATAAAAGCTGGGAATCAACTTCCCACATCAGTTAAAGCAATTTCTAGTTTTCATTTATTTAAAGTAAAGTTAAAAAATTACCTTGCCACTTGTACAATATGAGACTACCTTAAAATGTAATCATCTTGCTTATTAATAACATTCTCCTCCACAATGAAAATCATTTGTTGTTCATGTAATCCTTTTGGTGTTAAAAGTAACCCATTGGAAATAAGTCATCCCTTAACTTTATGGGTATTCCTTGGCTTTGATGTTTTTTTTTTTTTCTTTTTCACTTTTGGTTTTAAGTCTTGTAAATTTAAGTAATGCTTGATAATTGTTGTTTTATGTATCTCTGTCGATTGTTGATGTTTCCAATTTAATGACTGGATTTTATCGTAATTGTTTTAATATGTAATGACCGGATTTTATTGTAATTTGATATTGGAATGATTTTCATGTATTTTAATTGTCTGTTTTGTTGTATATAAAGCCGATTAAAATCAAATCAAATACACTGCGTTGTTACAGCAGTTGCACATACTGTTTGGTACTAAGCTCTAAATCTAAATTCTAAAATCTAAATTTTTGTAGAGTATTGTCTCCATTTTGTTCAGTTAATAAAATCATCTGTAGCTGATAGCCACTGAAATGATCGTACTCAATTTTCCTTCTTATAGTCTAAATATCAAAAAACTTTTATTTTATTTATTAAAAATTTGTTGCGATATATAAATACACATTGACCAGGGGTGCAACTAGAAATGACCAACACAACAAGTGGTCATCTCCAAATCCCTGGCCAACAATAATACGATAAAACATATAAAATACAATAACATATACAGTAAAATATAAGGAAGAAAAATATTCATGATCAATAAAATAATTAAAAAGAGAAGTTTTAAAAGGAACTTGGGAATGGAAGTCAAGAGGAAGATTGTTCCAGAGTTTTGCTGCTTCGACATAGAAGGAATTCTGGAAATATCTATCAGAAAAATAGATCAAATATTTGAAAATAAATTTTATAGTCTTTTTTTTGTATCTATATTTGGCACAAAGTATGAATACGGAATGAATGTTTAGACATCGGCTGATACTATAAGTGATATGTGTAATATTTTTGGTTGGCACACATACACAACCAGGATGCAATAACAGGCACGATAATGTGATATCACTATTTACTAATAGAAATTATTAGAGCAATTGGCTTGCGCGAGAGATATTTTTTTATATAACGCATCCCTCTTGGGAAAGTCCAGGGGCATGCTCCAACATACACATTTGTTTTCCCTAGATGCCCAGGAATGCATTTTCCATCACTTTGGGATTTGCTTTTACAACAAAATCTGTTTCAAGTTTGCTTATTTCTGACACCTAAATAACAGACTGTCGATATAGCATTGTATGCATCAATGATGTACTGTTGCCTTTGGTAACAAAACTGCCCAACGTGCAATACCTTCCGCAACTAGACACACAGCATGCACCCAGAAAATTGAAAGCTACAACATACACATTTGTTTTCCCTCTTGGGAAAGTCCAGGGGCATGCTCCAACATACACATTTGTTTTCCCTAGATGCCCAGGAATGCATTTTCCATCACTTTGGGATTTGCTTTTACAACAAAATCTGTTTCAAGTTTGCTTATTTCTGACACCTAAATAACAGACCATCGATATAGCATTGTATGCATCAATGATGTACTGTTGCCTTTGGTAACAAAACTGCCCAACGTGCAATACCTTCCGCAACTAGACACACAGCATGCACCCAGAAAATTGAAAGCTACATAAAAAAAAATGAGTTAGTTGACCAATTACCCAGAAAGTTATCTACAGAATGTCAATTAAAATGATCTAGGATAACTTCTCCTATCTAATTGGTTGGATCCTCTATTCAACATTCAAAGACGGTGACATGAACGCCATCAGCGTGTGTTCACTAATGTTATCAGACAGCGCATGGGTTAAACATGAGACATTCCAGGTAGTAAGTGCAGCCTGGTACGACCGAGGAAGTACTGTATGTAACATTGAACAACAAAGCCCATTTCTTATCGATTTTATCGTCATAAATAAAACATTTGTTCATTTTGTTACATTTTTATGCTTATTTCAAAGTTTTGGATCTTCAACAAAAGAGCATGAGAGCTGGGGCCTAAAATCATTAGACTTAGTTCAGTATCAAGTTTAAGCGAGTAAAACCAACCTCATAAAGACTCCAAAAGTATGTTTACAACAGGAGGGTAGAAATAACACTGGACAGGAAGGAAAGGTCGACAACTCTGATTTAAGATGTGCACCGTCACCACTTCAGCTTTGTCAATTATACTACTCTACATTGGTACGTAGCAGATTCAAGATTGGCCGAGCAGGCCCAGGCCCATTAAATTTTTCAAAATAATTTTTCAAAATGGAGAAAAAAATAAAATTATAATCAATATACAAGTCTGAGCGTGCCATTTCCGGCCCTCTGGAGGTGCTGTAATCATAAATTTTCTAGTCTCATCCCCAAGGTGGGCTGAGGTGGGACTTATTTCCAATTTCTGGATTTGCCATTGGGTAGTTAAATCAGAGTCTTTAGAAGTAGAGAAGTAAAAACTGGTGGTTCTGATATGTGGAAAGCATGTATGAACTTAATAGTAAGCACTGCATGGTTAATTACTGCAGTTATATTTATGCACCACTGCAGTTCATTCAATCACTTAATACTTTTCAAAGAAATATCTGACAAATTTTGTCTCGGTAAAAACTGACAAGATTCAAAGGATAGACTCTAAAGAATAATTGACTTTCGCAAGTCTTTCTATTTACCAGTTCATTTAGGTAGTGATCCATCAAATTTTGACTAAAATTGAAAATAACAAATTCTATACATGACACTATATTTAGCAATTGTAACGTCATGCTTAGTCTAGCACAATTAACTATTAAAATATTAATGGTATTTTAAATAAACCTAAATTGTATCTTCCATTGTAACATAGTTCAAACATTTAGGTGAAGAAAGATAGTTAGTGTATATGTAGGTAATAAAAATATCTATCCGTTTATTAACCTTTCAGTATGATGTTTATTTAATCTACCTTACAGAAGGTGGGTATAAGCATAAAGAGGTGAATGTTTTGAGCAAACAAGGCTCTTGGTGGATTTCTGGATGAGCACAATAGGAATCTTGTATCTAGAGCTGATCCACGTGGGATAGGCCTTTGAAAATCTGGATCTATAAACTCCCACATATTTAATCTTTAACAGTTAAAAAGGATAAGCTATTATAAGGAAACACTGCTACAACCCTAAAAATAAAATCCCATTAAAAAAAAAAAAAAAAAAAATATATATATATATATATATATGAATGGGATGAATGATTGGTTTGGCAGGAAACAACTTGATGTAAACAAATTTTTAACACATTGACTGAACATAAAGCTCTAGATTTGTTGGTCATTCTCTAAGGACATACAAAGCAATAAAAATATACCAATAAAAATATACCAATCTCAGATAAATCACACTGTTCTTTCTAGTGTACAGTACCCAATACTGACCAGGCCCGTATTTAGGGGGGGTTCGGGGGTTTGTCCGAACCCCCCACCCCGACGCGGGAGATGGAGTTAAGTGAAAATTTTTATTTTTATTTCTTTTTTCCAATTTTTCATGGCAGCTCGTACGCTAACACACTTATAATAAAATTTTATTTTACTGTTTATTTTGAAATCCACAATTTCGGAATCGGAGGGTTCGCTAGGTATAAAAAAGTCTCGCCTTTTTTAAAGCACTAAAAATGTATATCTATTTATACTGTAAAAGGGCCTGAGGCCTATCACACTGAATAAAGTCCCCATTTAGGGGAGAGAAGAAGTATGTGGGTTTTGATAAGGAGTTCCGCATAGTCCCAAAACCCGAACCAACCCATTGAAATTCCTAAATACGGGCCTGCTGACCCAAGTGGGAGGGGCTCTAAAAAATCTGGATCTATAAACTCCCACATGTTTGATCTTAAATAATTAAAAGGGATAAGCTATTATAAGGAAAAACTGTTGCAACCCAAAAATAAAATCCCATAAAAATATATGGAAATACTGCAGGATAATAATAATAATAATAAGTGGGATTTGTAAAGGGCATAATACATAATAATAGGATGAATGATTGGTATGACAATTGTTATGGCCATTTCGCATTATTTTGCTTTCATGCTGCTACGGCAAACGCGCATATGTTTTATACGCGCATGCGTCGAGAATGATACAAAAGTATCTTTCAGTTCGGTCTAAGATTCATCTGTTTCATCGACCCCTAGCCAAGCACACCTTGTAAGTAGGCTTAATTTTATAATATATAAACATAACTTAATTATAATATAATCTTAATGTTTAGATGATCGCTTTAGCATGTATTCTTAATATAAGACTTGCATGCCAATACATGATACGAGGACCAATGCTTAAGTCTTATTAATTGTTAATATGATTAGTTAACTGTGAGATTACCGTTACTTATTATCTATTGTTACTATTACCATATGGTTTATATTGGAAGTAATAAAGATAACCAGCAACGCATTGAGAAAATCGGTTTTAATGTTTTATTGGGGTAGAAATAGACGAAACTATATTTTTAACACATTGACTGAACAGAAAGCTCTAGATTTTTTGGTCATTCTCTACAAACATGCAATAACAAAAATATCCCATTCTCAAATCAATCACTGTTTTCTAGCCCGTCCCTACACCAAGTTATTTTCGAGCAATGGCCTACAGGATTTATAATTTGCTTATCAATAAAGATGTCAGAAATTTCTAAGGTTTAAAATATCAACACTTTGCTGGCCACTTGTCAAAAAGTACTCAATTTCTAGCGTTAAGAATTCTATTAGGAATAATGAATAAATTTGAAGTAGAATAAATCAATTTACAAGATTAAAAGAACTAACAACAGATGAATAGGCCTCTGAGCCTATATAGCCTATTTTATATTTGTATTTGTCAGGATACACTTTCAATACAAAAGCACTGGTCTTCATAATGGACAAGCTTTACTTAAACAAGGTTCAGAATAAACTAATAATAAGCACAATTACAACTAAGAATAAGCATGTATACATATTGAACCCTTAACAAAGGGTAATTGAAATAAATGCAATAAAAATTAATTACAGATTACACAGGCTATAAAATCATGGTTCAAAATAATGAATCAGAAATTTTTAAAGCATTCAAGTTTGGATTTATTTTTAATTTCATTTTGCAAACTATTCTGTTGCTTAATAGATCTGTATTAAAGGTTCTTTTTTCTTAAATAGGGCGATTATTCCAATTTGGTACAAATAAAGTGTCTATTGATCTGTGTCTAATTTTAAAACATATTTGTCCTTAATGAGCAATTTAATGGTTTTCTAGATTTTTCCACAAATGTAACAACTCTACAATCTCAAACCTCTATCTTCTGCCCTCTATGGACTTCATAAGCAAGTTTAGACTCGCATCTCCTCTTCACTCAGTTCACCCACATCCTTCTTATTAGTCATTATCAAATTGTCAGCCACCCAGACCTACCATGCCACAAACAATAAGCCTGTAATTAACCATTAAACACTCAACAAACAGCTGGGTAATGGTCTCCTCAACTTCTGGCACATACATTTTTTTTTTCTGGCCTGGTATGATTGATTATGAAATACAATTATGAATTGTTTCCTATTTCTTAGTTTATCTCACAGCCTTTTTCTTTGTCACCAAATTTTGCCTTTTGTTATTTGCTAATAAAATCAATAAATATGGTACTAAATATATTGGTAAAATTTCTATTCTACTTCAAAATCAATTGAGAGATAAATACACTTGATTAAACACAAACAGCAAACTTGCCATCGTTTAGAATTTCCTTGACCCACATAAAAAATCTAGGTGATGAGAATTTAAAAATACAGTACTGTAATGGAAAACTGATCATGTGATCATATCATGAGTCAAGGCACATATAAATACATCTCAAGAAGATTTTTTGAGACATTTTAAATAAGTATCATGAAGCACCCAAAGAACTGTTTGTTAAATTTTGTGTTTGGTCTGACTGATAAGGCCTGTCTGGCAGAGTTTAAGCCTTCCTGCCTCCTCCTACATCACCACTATCCAAGCTCTTGTGCAAAAAAATGCTCACGCTGTAAACAACCATTGTAGCATTATGGCGCCAGGTTTTTCCCAAAGAGGCCGTCGTCAGGCATCACTCAAAATCTTTCAGAAGTAGTCCAGGTACAGTAGCAAAAACTCAAAAAAATATGACAATTTAGGGGTTTCAAAGGCTTATTTAATCAATTTTTTAGTCTACTATAGTCAACTATATGTAGAAAATACATATAATTCTTTTTTTTCTCCCCAATGAATTGTGGTTTTTCTCCCAGACTGAGGGGGCCAGCTCTTCCCATCAGGGGCCCTGGCAATAAATTATTATTATTATTATTATTTTTATAAATATTGTTTAAAGGTTTGCATGGTAAAATAATATATTTAATGCTCGCAGTACACCACATAGATAGTTCTGAAAAGAACTCATGTTTATTGAGAACGTCGCAATGTTTCGATTGAGTTGCTTTAATCGTTTTCAGTAGCATAATATCTGCAGAGAAACCGAAAACCAAACAGGAAAATACTTACATGTTTGGATAGTGAGAACTTGCTGCTGGATTGGTGGAAAGCTAAATGTATAATATATTATTATAAAGTTATTATAATTAGCATTTTGGCCAAGAACAAGAACAGTGCTCAAAAGGTTTCTGGTATGAATCCGACATTAATCAATATTGTCTCTGCCCTGCTTTCTTCACTGCAATTGACTGGGCACATTTGGCCTACTTCTTTTCTCGAACTCAAACTGGCCTAAATGATGACATCATCCTGCCCATATATGGATGTGATGGCATCATCATGCCGATGGGCATATCACACTTACTGTATTTTGTCTCATAAACTTGATAAGTGTGAACGGAGCTTTAAATGTAGTTTATGGATAGTTGATGGTGACCTAGGGCTGGTGACCTAGGGCTTGGGACATCAGGCTGCGTCTATCACAAATTAAAATACAATACATTACATTAAAGTTGAATCTGCTTCTGAATTTGAAGGATTGAGAAGGTGCATATTTAGTCCCGTTATAGTGATTGCGCAGCGATGTTACGCTTTAGTAATAAGACATTGATAAATAACTTTCTGTAATACACAGATCCGTTGGGAATTAATGCAGAGGTATGGGAAGATGTATAAATATTGAAGACTGAATGGATCTTCTACTTTCATAAATCATGTATGGAAAAATTAGGAAACCTGTCAACCATTGAAAAAATGGAAATACAGGAACGGATAACAAATAGATCTTGACGTGATTCAAGGATTGCTCGGTGATAAAATCGAGATGGGATGCTGAATCGATCAAGATCTCGCATCAAAAGAAATGGACTAGAAAATGAATTATGCAAGGATGTACAGCTAGCAACTACTCAATCCTAAATGCCAAAAATAATAAATGTAATATTTGTAATGATAATGAGCTATTTATCAACATTTATATGGTTTCTTTCTGTTTTAGAATTCTCAACTTTAAGCTGTTTCATTTCTGAGCAAACCTGAATGTTGAAATTGGTATGCAGTAGTTGGGACATCAGTTTGGAAGGGATGGATAAAAAGTAAAAGTTGGAAAAGGCCATAAGTAGGGGGGGGGGGAAGCAGATGAATGGAGAAGAAAACATGAATACCATTGCTATGCTGGCAAATGCTCTAATGATACCAGTAAACTAAATTCACTGAAAATATTACTGAACAGATTCGGTAGAGTTCTGCTCTCTATAGATTTAACAGCTCAAAATGAAATCAGAGTACAGTAACTGCAACTGATATAGTAAATTTTTAAAATGTCATTTGTGCTAAATTACTGTGTATATATAATTTTTTATTATAGGGTTATTTTCTCTTTGAACATTTGTGTTTATCATGCTCTTAAAATCGTTTATTCATAACTCAATTTACATATGCAATACTGATTTAAGACTAACAAACTTTTGTAAATATATCTCAATGTCATATCATACTGTGTGTATATTCTGTATTATTTATGTCCTTTGATTATTATATGTATGTAATTTTGCATTAGGAAGAATTTTACTTTTATTTCATTTTCAAAGTGACAATAAAAGGATCTTGTATCTTGCTACGACTTTCTTGTTGCTTTGCATGTATGATGTATACAGTATATTGTGGATTACTTTCTTTTCTCCCATTTTGATATATGCTATTTTTGATCTGTTTAAATTTACTACACTTTTGTTTATAATCTTGAATTACTTTATTAGGTAAACTGGACCATTTTCAGTGGTGAATCCAGGAGGGGCCTAGGGTGGGACTTTCAGAGATAGAGGGTCAACCTACTTCAGCCCCACCATGGTTGGGGCTAAGTTAAGAAAAACTATGGTTATGGCACCTCTAATTGCATTGTCAGGTTTAAAGGTTAATAATAATTTTTTTTTTCTCCATTTCCTTTTACAATTTTGACAAATTTATTGAGGGACCAGGTCAAAGTGTGACAGGGCTATAATATTATGACTTTGTTATTAGTTTTCAATCTTAAATTAGAAAAGACATTATCTTTGTCAATGAACAAGGTAGGCATAATAATAATACCATAATATTGATGTTGTCATGAACATCCTTTAAATTCAAAATCAAAAGTTTTGTAGCAAAAAAATTTATAACTCAGGGCGATATAAAATTAATTAAAGCCTTAAAATGAGAAAAATTAAGATGTAAAATGTAGGATTAAGCTATGGAGTTATTATAGTACTGTATATTGTCTTGTGTTGAATGAGAAATTTTATGGGAAAAGTGAGAAAAGTAACCCAACGGCAATATGAATCTATATCCTAAATGGCACTATTCAAGTACAATGAATGATAATAACCTTCAAGTTTAAAGTATTCTGCACTCTAAACGAGGGGCTTAGATCTCAGCTCAACTACAAATGATGTGATTATTCTACCATGCTATGCATCTCATCCACATTAAAAATCAGCATTTGAATTAATAATTATAAACGTACTTAAAAATTGTTGGGTTGTTTGCATCATGCACCAAGGTCAGCTATTTATCATTTACCTGCTGAAGAAACATCGTCATTCACAAAAATTTGAATTTTAGATTCTTCCTCATTGCAGAACCCATCAGACAATCTACATTATTAACAGTGGTGTACATAGGGTATTGACATGGGGCTAATAATGGGGAGGAGCAAAAAGGTTAAGCTGGGAGAGGGGAAGGGGAAGTTAGGTGTGGGGTTGCTAGCTGGAAAAATAAGATGATTTCAAACAATTCCCCAAATATAAACATGCCCCCAAATGCACCTCCAAAATCAACCCAATTTCCTGTTGAATGCATTACACAATAGTTGGCTATGAAACAAACAACAGAGGGCAGCATACTAGAAAATATTTTCTGGGGAACTTTGGATTTCAAAATGGGCAACCAGGAAATCAAGTTTCTTCTGTCAACTCTTCAGGGTAAACATATTTTTTATTTGGTATTCAATCTACAGTACATTCTATCTATAAATAAATGACATACTGTGTGAAAAATACACAAAAACTGAATTTATTAAAGCATTCAGTGATGAAGTGTTCATGAAAAAAAAAAAAATTTTTCAAACATATTTATACTCACAATCTGTAACATCCAAAAATATGTGATTTTAGGAATGATCTAAGTGTTAGTTTCATTATTTTGTAAGTATTGCTATTACTAATTAAAGTAAACAATTATTTTGGTAAATACTTGTAAATAAGCAATTTATTGGTTAATTTTTTAAAGTTATTTCTAGATTTTTGTTTTATTGTGGTAATACAATATTATTTAATTAACAATTTGACTGGTCAATAAACATTTCAAATTGTAAGGCACCCACATTTAGTGCGATACCTATCAATATGCTAGGCAATATAGAAAGCTTTTAACGACTTATGTCCTTATATAATAAACAATACAGCAGTATCTATTAAAGTAGTTCTTATATCCTTATATAATCAGCCATGTACCATTGAAGCAGTATCTATTTACGTACTTCTTATTTCTTTATATAATCAGCAAAGCAGCAACAGATATTTAAGTGCTTTGGGGGTGGGGTCTGTATATAATTGACAATGCAGCAGTATCTATTTAAGTACTTCTTATATACTTATTATATTATAAGGATAATATATAATTAAAACCATAAATAGTAAAGCAGCAAATTTAATTAGCAAACTGCAGCATTGCTGATTATTATGGCTTTAATCCTGCAAAATGCCAAGATATATTTCTTCCATATAACAACTCTGCTCCTTCCTAAGATTTGGTTTTGTAATTGGCCGAGTGAAATTGAAATG
>NW_022705125.1:6453-14467 GCF_011630105.1 Anneissia japonica | reverse complement strand
AGATGTGTATAAGAGACGTATAATGTGGTGTCCAATATCGCAATTCCAAACCATTACTGTTCAACCACCAATATGGGCTAAAAAGGACAAATTAAAGTGCTTAAGTCTTGGTTGCAGGGTTCCTTTAACTTCTAACTTACCCCATAAAATGTTTGTTTCAATGTTTTTTTTTTTTATTGGAAAGTTTAATTCATTTTTTTACATTGTTAATTTGTTGATATACCTCATATCGGAATTTAATGCCCCTTTCTTCTTGCTCTTTTCCATCAATATCAGAAAGACTAAAAAAAAAAATACAATTAAACAATAACAATTTATTAACAAAATAAAACAAGGTAAAAAAATAAATGCAAATAAAGTGTCAAAAAAGAGCCTGGTGGAGCAACGGTTAAGACTTTGTGAGTAATAATAAATAGTAATAGATTGATTTATATAGCGCAAATAAACAAGGTCTCTATGCACTCAATAGGATAGGTAAGACAACAAAAAAATTGACTAAATAATTAGTGCAAAAAATACACGAAAACAAAAAAACACTAAAAAAGCTAATATAGAAATTAATAATAATATAGAAATTTATATAGCGCCTTTTGCCAAAGGATACAAGGCGCTTAGAAAAGGTTTATTGTAGGAAGAGGATTATTTAGGAAATAAATGAGCTTTTAAGAGTTTTTTGAAGACTTCAGTACTACAAGCATTTCGGATGGAAATAGGAAGATTATTCCACAGTTTTGGAGCAGATGAAGAGAAAGATTTATCACCAGCAAGTTTGTTGGATTTGGGAACAGATAAACAGGAACCAGAAACAGAATGGAGAGAATAGGTAGAGGTTAAGAAAATCAACAGGCAGGAGATATAACTAGGATTGGAGGACTGCAGCTAGTACCCAAAGTATGGGGTTACACTGTCACCCCATATGGTTTGGTACATTCCTGAGGAATCAAGGTTTTGTTCTTGGGTAAATATTACTATTATTATTATTATAAATATTATTTACTATTAATAATTATAATTAACACATTAATCAGCAGATTGCCAATGAAACATTACAGGTAAATTGTTATCTACGTTTTATGGTTCAACATAAAAGTAAAAAATTCAAACAATTTTAAAGTGATCTCATTTCTAGTATAGTAGTAAAGAACGAAAAATCAGATCGCAATGGCTTCTCTTTGTCTTTTTGTTAAATGACAGCTCAAACCTATGAAAACTAGACTGTTTGTGAGATATGCATGTATTTCTGACCCCGAAAATAGCATGTTCTGATTGGTCAGTTGAGTTTGATTGACACACCAGAAAGATTCATTCACAAACGGAGATTCAACACAATAGCATCAGAGTCGTCTCATATTTTTTTCACATATAACTTCAGTAACTTTTATACACTAAAAAAAAAACTATTTATAACGATAATGCAGACACAAAGCTTTGTAACTAATCAGAGTGATAATTACCTTATTTGCTTATATTTCAATTTGTCAATATTTGGAAAGAAAGCATCGCACTGGACATGGCTGGATACACGTGTTATGTAAACTTGATGGCACAATGGTGACATCATAGCCTCCTGACAAATAGAAACAATTTAACAATTTTACTCCCAACAATAAAACATAAAATGCTCTAAGCCTAAAGCTTAGTGTCTCTTTATGTGGCAAAGACAAACCAAACCAGTCAATCATCGCAAATCCTGTTTCAGAGATAATGGACAAAACCTCCTGGATGTCAAAATTTTAAAAACCTATTATATTTCACTAAACTTTTATATATCTATATATCATGCTATGCTGTTGTTTTCCCCATTTTCGATGTTAAAGCAACAATTTTTTAACGATTTGGAGATATGCCTAAATCCTAAACTTTAAAGACTGATTTCTCAAATATTGTTCTTTAAACAGCTGTCTGTTTAAACTCCTGTAACTTCATAACGAAATGCTGGATTTCAATGATTCTTTTACCATTTTATAGCTCTCATTTTACTGTTTAACCCTGTATTAATAACTAAAAATTGATTTTTCCGATGAGTGACTGGTTTGGCTTGACTTTGCCACATACTATGTTCAGGGATGGGAAAATTGGGTCCCTAGATGCTCCAAGTCTCATGAGATTGGGGAAGAGAAAGAGATGCACTATAACAACTAATGATGGCTATCTGAAGACTGAAGAGCTATAAGTTCTTCTTTTACAATAAGACCCTTGTTTTATAACCTATATGTTTATTGAACCGAAGAAATGGAAGAAAAGCATATATAGAGATTTTTATTTTTTAGAATTGAGGATGTCCTTTTAACAAACCTTGTAAACTTCGCTTCCACCAATGATCCAAATCAGATCAATCTGATTATTGAGGGGCTCATCAGAAAGCAAGGCCATGGCTTTGTCCAAACTGCCACACAGGTAGTCAGCACCAGGGGGTGGGTCACTAGCAAAAAAAAACAAATACAAATATTTGAGTGTGACAAAAGCATATCATGAAATAAATTGCAAAAGTAGTTATCATATGATATATCTAAATAAATTTATTTTTCATTTAAAACTAATCAGACAGGAAGAAATCACAATTTATTATAAACTAGAGCAGTCACTCCAGGAGTGCATACCTTCACACTGTGACTGAATACAGTACTAACAATACGCAGACCGTGTATGATGGGCGAAACTGCAGCATACCCTCAATGAAATAATTTAATCATCTGTCATATTCAGGCACATTATTTTCTTGAGTGCTACAGTTTACCCTTAAGAAATTAATGGAATCGCCCACTATATTCAGGCCCAGTTTTCTTGAGTCCTGCTTGAATACGAGGGGCTATTCTATTTGACCTTTTCCGATTGACTTTGAACAGACAGACATTAGTGAATACCCTCCTTGGAGGTAACAAACCTTAGAGTTCGACTTAAAACAACATTTACTCGATTTGGAAGTGGTCTGAATTTTTCTGGTATAGAATCCCAAGTTCTGCGACCCATCACTACAGCGTTATTTTTCCCATTTACCGTAGACTTTGAAGTTAGAAGGCTGAACTGTTTCATGTCTTTTCTGTAAATAATCGTAAACTTTTGTGGTGAATATTAAGAATTAAGAATATTACATAGATTTATAAAAATATTACATTATAAAAATAAATGATTAGGCCTATAATAATAATGATGATCATTTTTAAATTACTAAATGAAGAAAACCACTACACAATTAAGTAAATTCTTTTGGTGTTTACACTGGCATAGCTGAAACTCTAGAGGGCATATTCCACTGGTAGGCAATAGAGTTCCTATATAGAGAGTTGCGACATGAGACGCTGCTGTGTAGCCATCTTGGTGCCTTGCATGCATGAGTGAGCGCAAAGCCTATGCTAGAGTGTGGCGATTGCAAAAATAATAGACAATTGAAAAAAATATTAATAAGAAAATGTTATGTCATTTGATAATAAATATCTGTTAATCAACATGTGTTTGAAAAATTATAACAAAATTCCAAAAGAAATTGATTCTTAATATGCTATTATTAATTTTTATATTACATGCAGTTTTTGCTTGACCAAAATTGCATAGCGCCTTACCTAGGCGTAGAACATGCGTTTGCTCGGCTCATAAAATAGTAGACGACAGGGCCTAGGCCATTTCACTGGACAACTTAGAAATTTGTATAGTAAATGGGTGTTTGTGGCACGCCTCAGCTAGGGTCCCAGTCCGAGGGTACCTCCAAAACAACTACTAGTAGTAGTATATAATAAGAGAAATCTGTAAATCATACAGTAACTGAAAAAGTACTACGCTACTTTTATACCTAGCTAGGCCTAGTCTAGTACTACTACCTACCTACGTACTGTACTGCAGAGGCCTATTTTAATACAATTTAGATAGGCTCTTCTTTTCCCATCTTGTGGCAGAGGTCGAAACATTTTTTTCATTTCTTAAAACTTATATAGTGGTGTAGAATACTGTAGTTTTTTTCCAGAAAAAAAAATAATGTGATACGATTCTTCGTTACGGAGTTATGGATTTTCAAAGTATTTTTCCCCACTATTTTTGTAGAATTATTCCGGTATTTTGCAACAGATACCGTATTTTTCATACCCCATTTCTGCTGCCAATAAAAATACCGTATTTTGTGCCGACTCCTGACATGGTGTCAAGAGCCAGAGCATAACGCGGGCGGGTTGTTTTGATTTTCTGTCGTGGAAAAGCGAAAAATAATGCGAAATGTGGACTGAAAATACTACGATATTAGCCAATACTAAACACCAATAATTTCTAGGCTGTAGCAGAAGTTGGGGTGTAAAACTTCCTTCATTACAACTTTTAATTATGAAACTAAATGTACAACGTTCTTTAAAGAAACCATGTTTATCGTGAGCAGAAAAAAAAACTCACTACACAGGTCAATCCAAACTTCTGTCTCACGAAAGACATTTTGGGTAAAAGAGGACCTTTTAAACAAGACCACACAATAAGTACTTTTAGTAGAAACGGGACGCTGGATTTCAGATACCATATTTTATACGGCATATTTTATACCGTATTTTTAGGAAAAGCAGCAGAAACAGGCCCTATGAGGGGATTCTTGATATTTAATTCTTTTTTTTTCCTGACACATGAAACTTTTTATTTAAACTGTTTACATATCATGTACAGTATCTATTAACTTCCACAAGAAAACATTTTTTGGGTGGATTTTATTTTGATAGATGTTATAAAAGCCACACTGAATGTTGTTGTGAAAAGTAAGTAAGTAAAACTGGATAATTTCAATCCTGAACAGACCAAGTACTGGTATACATACATGTAGGATGACCGATTGGTGTATGTCGTATCTCAACCCAGTTTAAGATGTTAGAGTACTCAAAATGGTACATTATCAGTCAAAATATATATTTTAAAACAATAATATTGAAACAATCTAAATCAGTGGCAGTTTCATCAGGAAAGGGGGAAGGGGTTGGTCAGAGGAAATGTTCCCCTTTCCTGTTGGACAGGTCTGGACCACTCTCTCCCAGTCCATCATCTAAAGGCCAACTCAGACAGCGTCGGCTGACACAGCCCAACCCGGTTTATCGTCGGGGACAGTCTTGAGCAGTCGGGAGATAAATTGAACATGTTTAATATTCTACGACGCGACTTCCCCCGACGCACACCATCGCGTATGCGTGTAACTCACACAGACCCGACGTGACAACAAATCGCGTCGGGCTGCGTCGTACGACGCTGTCTGAGTTGGCCTTTAGTCAAGACAAAGTCATTGGACTGAAAATATCAATTTGCCATCCCTAACATTATTTTTGATTTTTCATGAACCTTACCAGGGATTTTACATCCTGCGACCCTCTCTGGTCAGCCTTGGTAAGAGGGCGCCTGTCGGACACTCTCATCAAATGTCTGAAGCCACCACTGAGAGACATCCTTCATTCAATGAGCAATGGAGATTTCCGTCAACACTTCCAAAACAAATCGAACTGAGATCAGAAATGCTAAGTAGTAAAAATCTAATGTGACATTAAAAAAGGTGCTTAGCTCTAAGGCGGATTCACTACCTTGCATCCTACAGAAGGATCTTCCCTAGACTCCCAACAGCTCATAATATACAGTAACATTCATAACACAAGATAATGTCAGAAATAATTAAAATTATATACAATAGGCCTAGTATCAGAATCCCACCAATCAAACCTTAATTTTTGATAATTAGCAAATTTCTAAGCCTGCTTGCGACGTTTTCCCCATTTCAATAATTGGCTAAAAATAGAAAAAAATGTATAATAAATTTTTTTTTTATTTTTTTATTTTTATCGATTCCTAATATACGTAACAATTCATAGCCCCATCTGAAATTCATCCATGTAGCTTCCCTACTTTTACAACAAAACAGCACATTTCTCAGCCTTTGTGATGTTTGGGTCAGTTTCCTCCATAATTTCAAAAACTTGCTAAAAATATAAAAAAATTTAATTTCAAACATTTTTAGATTTTTTATCGATTCCTAATGAAACCATGTCATTTTTGAATTTCATCCATAGCTTTTGTATTTTTCACAACACAATAGCAAGTTCCTCAGCTATTGCAATGTTTGCGACAGTTCCCTTGTGATTTTAATAACTTTTTTTAAACGAAGTTGGCAGGCGGTTATGTTTTTGCCTGTTTGTTTAATTATTTATTTGCATATTTGTTGCGAACAGCCTAGAGCCCATGGTACTGATACGAACAGCCTCGGTCTCAGTCATTCAAGGCGAACCGATGAACATCACACACTAGCCTACAGTACAGTCAGGAAATATCGCTTCGTATCTGCGCGTAACCACTCGTAGCCTGCTCGTAGGTACCGTTTGGAACGTAATTTTAATTAGCTTTGCAATGATCGTAGGCTAGATCGTCGGGCTGATAATCAATGCGTAAACAATATTGAAATATAGTTTACCAGCTTTCAACGCGTAAGCAATGTTGCAATTTACTAAATAAACAATGTTAGAACTTTATTGTTTTGTTATATCCAACCTTATTATTAAATCGATAATGTTTTAAAACTGTGTTTAGTTCGCTAGCTGGGTGGGTAACCTAGTGGGCATTCAGTATGTTCGAATTTCGATGTCATTTAGGCTTACGTACGGCCTACATTTTCCCCTATAGAGGAGAGCAGACAGTAGTTATACTGCTAAACTTTCCAATTCGGAGAATTTTGATCTGATATTATTCTTCTGGTAGTAGGAATTTTCTTCTTTTAAATAATACTGATGACAAATCATGTACAAATTATTACGATTTCTACAGATCACGTTGTTTATTGTTTACCGTAATTTGAAGCAGAACAACCTGCAAAGCGATGCAATACTAAATGGAAGTATAGAAATTACTACCTTGCCGAACTAAGGCTAGTCATGCTAGACCGCATTTACTCCGTTTTTTACTCACTGTTGCTCACAGCTTTTCAACATATGCCACGAGGTTAACCTTTAACACACTTTATTGTGTTCTGATTGGCGCGCACTCTGACGTCTGATGCTGGCTAAGATTTATTTTCCATTGTGTTTTCCATGTGACATTCGGTAATTTTACAACCAACGGACGTTAATTCTCCTTTATATTTATTATTTATCTTACTAAAGACTACAAAATATCATTTGATGAACAATCTTTTCACATGTGTGTATTGCCATTGAGGACATCGTTTTTTGACATTTTAAATGAGGTAAAATAATTGTAAATGAAAAATAAGCTAGGCCTAGGCTAATTAATTAAAAAAATAATACAGCATTACAAACAAATTCCTGTCGTGGACAGCGAGTGGAAGAGGAGACTCCCATGCTAGCTAGCGAACTAAACACAGTTTTAAAACATGATCGATTAAATAATAAGGTAGGATATAACAAAACAATAAAGTTCTAACATTGTTTATTTAGTAAATTGCAACATTGCTTACGTGTTGAAAGCTGGTAAACTATATTTCAATATTGTTTACGCATTGATTATCAGCCCGACGATCCAGCCTACGATCATTGTAAAGTTAATTAAAATAACAATGACCTTCGTAGTGGTTCGTACAGCTAAGCACATGGGATTTTTGCCCAGCAACATGACCCCACGAAAAAAATTAACCAATTAGTGGGCAGAGTTTAGGAGGCGCGACCTGATATTTACAACAAGTCGCATCGTCGTGACCACGAAGAATGTGTTGTGTTTACAGTTTAGAAAAAAATGTCAGACCGAAAATGCACGAAAAAAAAAAATATAAAAGCATTCATTTTATTGGTACAGAATACAATTTGCTGTACACTACAGCTAAACAACAGGTACAGTACATATTATATATTAAATGTTAACTTTTTTCGTAGGCTAGTCATACCGAATTCACTGGGCTAGCTTATGCTGCTAAGCCTATTTTTAGCGTCTAGGCCTAGGCTAGGACCTAACTGGCCTGCCTTATTTGGGATAGAAAGGATTCAATAGAAATGTTCAACAAACCGATCTTTCCGGAAAACCGAACATCGTAGCGAACATCGTATTGTGAGAGTGCACTGTACAT
>NW_022705125.1:3300-6140 GCF_011630105.1 Anneissia japonica | reverse complement strand
GTTCCTGTCGTGGACAGCGAGTGGAAGAGGAGACTCCCATGAAGTCAAGTGTACGTTTTTTTTATTGAAAAACAGTTCCATACTTTAAATTAACGGTCTAAACTCGTGTTTGCCATTCACAAATTATCAAACAATACATTGTTTATTCCAGTAAGCTACAGCAGTCTTTCTGCACATACAAATAAACAACATGCTTTTGCTTCGTAGGTTCGCTTCACGTAGCCTTGCTTAGATTTGTTTATATCAGGCTACGAAGCCTGCGCGCAGGTTAGATTGTTTATATCAGGCTACGATGTATCTACGAAGCCTGCGCGCAGGTAAAAGTGCAATATTTCACGACTGTACTGTAATTTCCCATACAGAGACAACAGAAAGATTTTTCTGTATCTGTCAGTGTTACTTCATCGGTGGGGTGGGGGAGCATGATTAGAATGTCAAAAATATGGTATTTGGGCCTTCCGAAGTTGGCAAGATAGTGGCTAGTGAAAGGGATTGAGGACCAGTAAAAATATTAATTCACTGGTCCACTTGGCTAGTTAAAAAAAAGGCGAAGGCCAATTCGTGCGAATTCAAGTGGAATTTTTTTTCGAGCGGATGCTAGTTTGAGCGGAAGAAGATCCACTTGTGCGAACAACAACCTGTGCGAGTTATATATAAATTACTTCAAAATTTCCAATTTTTGAGCTAAAAATTTGACATTTTCAAAGGGAAGGAAGGGGCCACACAACAGTTTCAGAATAAATAAGTGAGTAGCATTAATTCAATTACAAATATAATTTTCTTTTTTAAATATAGAACCCCAACCAGTGGCGGATCTGGGGAAGAGGTGGTGAATAGGGTGGCTAGCCAACCCACTTTGTTTACCGTGAAAAAAATAATGGTCACTCGTCTTGTGTGTGTGCTTCTCATGCACTCTAGTAAAACATACACTTTCTTCTTTTTTAAGCTGAAAAGTGCGCAATTCTATTATAGTTTTAACTAATTATCAGTGGCCATCTTGGTAGTCGGAGTTGCCAACAAGACTGTAATTCAAACATGGAGTAATACGCCTTTTTCACGAATACCTCTTTATAAAACATAACTTGTACTTTGTAATAAGAGAAATATGTATATTATCACTACTTGAAACAGTAACAACTCGAAAGTCCTATGCTACTGCACTGTAATGCATTGGCCTATTTTAATACACTACTAAGATAGGCTTTTCTTTTTCAATCTTGATTTCAGAGGTCAACAAAATTTTTAAATTTTTTTTCAATCATATAGTGGTGTAGACTAGTCTTAAGAACATTTTGCTGGAAATTTTTTTTGGATACGGTAGGTATGTTAGAAGAGTGACGTCACGGACTGTTATCGTTGTCGCGACGCCGATGCTGATTGTTTTGGTTTTGCATCTTGCATCCAGATTAGAAAAAACGTATTAAATCGTTTATTGGTTGCATTCGCTAACCTTTGAACTTATTTACAAAGTAAACAGGTCAAAGTTTACTTGCGCTATTTAAAAATATTTTTTTCATTGATCGGTCACGGAGTTACAGTGTACGGAACTTTTTCTTTGAAATAAAGCATCATTTACACATATTTTGTAAGCTCTGTAAATTTTTAAAACCATCCTGTAATTTTAAGAATTATATATTTAATATATATGCCAAGTATGAATTAGATCTGATGCTACTCAACAATTTTTTTGATTGTCTCAAATCTTACGACTCTCGAGTCCGATGCATAAAAATGTCCACTGATCGAAAGAAGTGTACATTGGAGGATGATTCAAACGGCATAATTGTTATTAAATTTACACATAAAGTCTGTATTACTGATGAATATGTCTAATATAATCATTGCTTAGTATTATATAATAGAATATTTTTAAAGATTTTGATTTATTATAATGATATTTTGGGATTAATATACCCGTGTATAATTGAGAATTACCATCACGAAATTACATATGGCGTCTTATTTGGCAATTCTGGCCTGTAATTGGTCTGTATAAATCACTTGACATTGAATTTGAAATTTGATTGGATGATATGTGTTGTTGACAAGAATATAGAGCACAAGCATCCTGGTGTTGCATAGGCCTACATTAATAGTTTTTAAACAATTAAAAATAATAATATCCCTGTAGTAATAATAAATTAGTCAAATAATGGAATTAGGCCCATATCGGCCGCTACCTATAGCGGCCGCCCTCTAGAACGGCCGCCAATGCGTGTATATGTATGGAACGCCGATGGCGCATTCACAATGCAGTACATTGTAGTTAAATGGTTTGGAATAGGCCTAGGTCAAGTAGGTTTGGCATAGGCCTAGTTCAAGTCTGTTTAGAATGGTGTAGGACCGGTTCAGCCTTGAACAAGTTCGGCCGAGATATATTTGTATGGAACACCAAGCAGGCGCAAAGCTATTGCTGCTACAGACTCAGTATCCATTATTTCGTGTTTTATTGTTAGGTCTTTTTATGTTGCCAAATAATTAATGTGGCATTATTATGCTGCCATTAATTTGCCAAAACAACAGTGGATTTTATTAGGTTTTGTGTAAGTCCCGTATAAGTTAATGATTAATGATTTAGATGGCATATATTTCGTTTTATCTATTTAAAACAAACGAATGTACATTATATGTGCAATCATATGTTAATAATCGTGTTGTATTATCAGGTATTTTGCTGCTAATTAATTAATGTCGTTTTAAGCAATTCAATGGCATTAATAATGCGATGAGTTTGCGAACAAAACATTGGATTTTATTAGGTTTGTGTAAGTTAATAAATGTTTTAAGATTCATATGTTTCATTTTATCTATTTGAAACAAATAAACAGTGGATTTTATTA
>NW_022705125.1:0-2982 GCF_011630105.1 Anneissia japonica | reverse complement strand
CACGCTTGCTTAATCGTACATATATAATTATAATACAGGATTAATTAATTATATTATATACTTTATTCTAAGATACAAATCAAGTTTCTTGATAAGTTACAGCTATAGTTAAATTAAATTTCTTCTATTAAAGTAATAAAGTTTCAACTTAGAATATTTTGTAGAATAAAATAAACACTTCTTAACTAAAAATTATGCTAAACTACTTCGTCAAACAATCAATCTTAATAATAAAGTATTTCGCCACACGTTCTTTCAAGAACATAATAAAGTCTTGTTTTGTAAACTGGCATAGGGCCTATTCTATTTTTTCAGTAAATGTTTTCTCATACACGATTTCTAACAAAATGTTTTCGTTACACAACTACTGGAGTAGGGAGTTACCAACTCACTCTGGCTAGACAATGAACATGCTTGCTTCATCAGATAAGACAAAAGAAATCAATTAACGTCTCTGTGGTAACGTTAACTTTTAACCCTACTACTCTAGTATTGTTGCTTTTTATTGAGTAACAAACGATTGATTGAATCGATAGCATGAATCGTGTACATATTTTGAGTATAAATATATAAACGAATATCATATGTATGAACTTTAGAAACACTTCAGTGGAGGAAACCAATTTTCAACCTATTCATACATAAATTATATATGTATACATATTTAAATATATGTGGCCTATATATAAATAATGATATAACATATATATATATATATATGGCCTATATAATAAATAATGAAACAATATTAGTATTGTTGCTTTTTACTGAGCAACAAACGATTAAATCGATGGCATGAATCGTGTACATATTTGATATATAGAATTAAGAAACGAAAATCATATGTATGAAATACTTCAGTGGATGAAACCAATTTTCAACCTATTCTTATATAAATTATATATATATATATATATATATATATATATATATATAATAATGTACATAATTAAATATATATGGCCTATATATAACTTATGATATAATAGATAAAATCCAAACTAGCTTTATATATAATAATAATAAGAAACGAATACAATACTTTATTGGAGAAGAACTTCAATCTATCGAAAGTTTTGATTGGAGCAATGGTTTTATTATATTTTTATGATGTTTACAATTCTTAATGTGACTTCAATTTATTTATTTTTTTTAATAGTTATTTTTTAAGTAGTTTTATATAGTGTGTAGGCCTATAAATAAAATGAAAAACAGGGCCGAGTTAACCTGCCGGGCCGAGTTGACTGGGGCCTATTTGACTCGAAAGCTTTGTATTTAGAGAGCGGTATTGTATTATTAATTGTGAATGCGTCATCGGCGTTCCATACATATACACGCATTGGCGGCCGTTCTGGAGGGCGGCCGCTGTAGGTAGCGGCCAATATGGGCCTACTCCAAATAATGCATGTATAGATCAAAGCAATAATAGTACCTAATTAACTTTATTTTTTTCAAGGTATACACAATGAGAATTGACAAATTAGTAAAAAGGTCACAAACTTTGTATAACGCCTGTAGCAAAATTTTCGCCATAATTAAATATTTTTAAAAATCATTAAAATTCAACCATACAACCAAATTTAATTTTGTAAACGTTTTTAATGTTATAACACTTGGTAGAATTTGTGATATCAGTATTGTGGACATCCAATCAAATTTAATTTTTCTTTAACATACCTAGATACGGCGCCCCGTTATAGAGTTATGATTTTTTAAATAACATGATGTCAAAAAATCCGCCCAAAAGCTTATCTTATTTCTGTTGGTTTACGCACCGCTGATTCGCAATGTTTGTCAAGATGTCTACCGATTCGTGAAAAAGGCGTATCAAGAAGTACTAACAACAGAGCATTTTTTTGCATTTAAACAAACAAATACAAGAATATGGCGACGATAAATTTGCCCTTGTTATAGTTCGCACTAAATGCATCAGCTCGAACCCGCTCGAATTGACTGGCATCCACCTACTACTACTAGGCCTAGCTAGAGATGGAAGGTGGTGGTGGTAACCCTGGCTGGTCCCTTAGGCCTACTAGCCTACCTAGGTAGTAAGTAGAAACCTTGGCCTACAAAAGACAAGAATGGTGAGGCTTAAAGTTAGGCTAGAAACTGAACGTTATTAATAATATTACCGTCATGAATTATTACCTACCGTAATCGCCAAGGCAAATCTCCATTAAGACCGATTCCCATATCATTACTAACAGCTACAATAATGTTGAACTTTTTCAGAGCCATAATAATTTTTGCTTTCTTGATTTCAAATTTTCATGTTCCCGCGTGAAGGACGCCCTCAACTAAATTCACCTCTTCACAAAAAAAAACGAACGGGTTCAGCCGAGGGGAGTGGCTTGTATATGGTGACGTCATTATAATTATACCCTCTACCAAAAAACATCACGCTACACTGTTTGACCATGGAGGTATTATTGAGAAGGAGATCACTCGGCAACAGATCCCTTTGACGCGACAAACCTATGTGTTCCCCGCTTTTGGATCGCGCGCGGGCGTATTACCTATAATTCACATTTTTCTTTAGCAACAACTTGGCAACGACATGCATTTATACGCTTCCAGCAGAGCAGTTGTGCAATAAAACGTTTGATTTTAACCCATTACAGGGGCGGATTTAGGGGGGGGGGCCGGCCCGGCCCGGGCCCCCCTTTTAGGAGGTAAAAAAAAGAAAAAAAGAAGAAAAAAAGAGAGTAAAAGAAAAAAATGATAGCCCAGAATGCCTCAAATGGTTCGGGCGTCTAGAACACAAAAATTTCGCGGGGCCATGCCCCGGACCCCCTACGACAGTGTTGTCTCAATCGGCCCAACTTTCGGCCCCCTCTTCCGGCCCCCCCTTTTGGACATTTCTGGATCCGCCCCTGCATTAAATATCTTTATAATGAACAATGTTCCCCTGATTAGATTTTTTCGGGCTTTTGGTATGTTATTATTTGTATATTTCAGGAACGGATTCCGTTAAATATTTAT
>NW_022705124.1:0-707 GCF_011630105.1 Anneissia japonica | reverse complement strand
AAACTTATAGGGAAGCTTCTTTACATCATTAGGTATCTCTAACATGAATTTCAAAAAAAAAAAAAAAATACATATTTTTTTTATTCAACTTTGAACTTTACAACCTGTCATAACTTTTTTATATTTGAATTGAAGACTTAGCATTTATTAATAAAGTTATAGAGCTACTCAATAGCTTTAAAATGACACCAAAATCAGCTCTGTAGGTGCCACGCTTTTCGAGATATGGTCGGTTAAACACGCAAGGTATCGCTAATTAGCCAAAAGTTTGTTAGCAGATATCTCGCTAATTAGGAGGCCTAGAGAAAAAATTTTTCATTTCTGATCATTCTTCATGGGTCCCAACAACATACAAAAATTTGAACAAATTCCGAGAGATTGAGGTTTTTTTTTGGTTGATTTGACATGGAATTACCCATACAGAGTCCCTCAGGGGTCATGAGTTGGTGCTAAAATTGTTTTCATTGTTTACCAAACCAATTAGGGATTTGATTAGCAGACTTATTATTATTATTATTATTATGTATCACCTCTATACATACGATACTCAGTTGTAAACCTAAAGATCCATCTGAGTATGGGAGATGTCTTGGCAGCTAAACTAGTGTTTAATTGTCAAAAAAAGGTATATTTATTTAATCAATTTAAATGGCTAATAGTTGAGAAACACAATGTTTAGAAGATTGCAACCCTGTACTGCATTATAA
>NW_022705123.1:0-547 GCF_011630105.1 Anneissia japonica | reverse complement strand
AGGAAGCATTGTAACTAAATCATTCAGACCGTTTAGTGAATCTAATGTAAACGCATTTGGCAAGTAGATTACTAATAAAGAGTGGCATGAGGTTACTAATGCGAACAATGTAAATTTAAAATTAAATATTTTTGAACGGGAATTAAGTCACGCATACGAACATTTTTTCCCACTACGAACAATTCGTGTACACTCAACGGACCAGCCCTGGATTACGCCTAAAATAAAAACAAAAATTAAGGAAAGACAATTAGCATATCACAAGTATGGACAGTCTTCAAATATTTACCGCAAGTATAGAAATATCGTCAAATGGGAAATTAAACAAGCCAAGATTAAATATTATAAATATGAAGTAGCACATTTACTAACTTCCAACTCAATGCAATGGTTTAAACAAATCGGTAAAATGTGTGGAACTAGTAAAAATAAAAATGATTCATTAAATCTGAACATTGATGAATCGGATCCTGAAAAAATTAGCGAAGTGATTAACTCGAAATTATCTGAGATTTGCCAACATTTTGAATCGTTACAAATAAATAGG
>NW_022705122.1:0-2006 GCF_011630105.1 Anneissia japonica | reverse complement strand
GTCGATGCCAGAGTTATAACCTTTGATGTCCCGAGATGTGCGTCCTTTTGTTGAATTACCTTGGTTGAACTTGCAAATCCAAAATGGCATTGAAAAACTGTTCAACCTAGACACAATTTGACTTACAGATTGTTAATTAATGGACAACACAACAATTTGGCATGTAATAAAATCGATTTCGAAATTATTTGAGTTAAGTGAAGTTAAGCAAGTTTCACTGTGCATGTATTTAGCTGCCATGTTCATTGCTCTATTAAACCGTATTAATTGTTTCCTTGGACATTTGGGGGTATGGCCTCGATGCAAACAAAAACATGTTTTTAACTAAAATGCAACATGTTCAAAATTGCATTAGTTATGGCATTGTTAAAAAAAAAACCCAAAATTTTGAAAATACAGAAAATTGACGTAAAGCAACAAATTGAGTCAAGCTGGGACAGCACAAAACACTTTTTGCACAGCTGTAGGTAGTTAGGCCTAGGCCTATAATATTAAGAATAGCTGGTAGGCCTATCTAGACAGGAACATTGAGGAGTTTTGACACCTAGGGCTTAATATTAATAATAAATTCAGGCCTACCTAGGCCTATAGCATGTCATGATTGAGGAAGCTGGGTTGGTTAATCTTTGCCAGGTTTTTGCGTATGCCTTGGCCAAATGCTGCTAAGCTAAAAATGTATGGCTGAAAAAAATATTTTAAAAATCATTTGCAACCGCAATAAAATTTTGTGATTTTATAGTTTAGGCCCTAGGCCTATTATCAAAACGAATGCACCAGCTTAAATGCTTGTCATACTAACAATAATTTTACAAATCATCCTCACATTATTTCTAAGCCTCACTCCATTCAAAACCAAGTTCATTCCGAATCAAGGGCCCGGCGTTTTTATTGTGTTAGGCCTTCACACACTTAACCACAGGCGATTTTTTGAATGCATGCAACTGCTTTAATTTATCGAGTGAAGAAAAACAACTTTTAGATAATAAAAATGCACATTCTTACACTATTTAATAAAACAGAAAGCTACGTCATGCATTACCGTACTAGGAAAACGAGTTGACCGTTTCAAAAACTATGCAAAGCTAGATGCAAATATTCAATTCGACATGGATTATGTCGACATACTCTTTGCTAGACCAAAACAAACACGCCTCCCTATCTCGATCCAGCCAGCTATCTTAACGTTCACTGCCTTGTCGTCAACCCGGAAGATGGCGCAGGCCACTATGCCAAATAGTGATGTCATCATTTTATGCCCGAACGAAGGTCATTGCTATCATGTGACCACACCTGCGTACAATTTATAGAGGGCGGACATCCACTATTTTATTTATCAATACTGATTTTTTTTTTTTGTATTTACAATTCTGTATTTGATATTAAGATAATTTGGACGCACAATGAAGCTTTTTATGTGTGCCGCTGTTGTAAAATTGATTGATTGATTGATTAATTGATTGATTAATTGATTGATTAATTGATTGATTGATTGATTGACATACTCTTTATTAAGTATTAAATTGTACTCACAAACATCATCGTGACCACTACCACCACCACAGATTATCCATAGGCACATCTAAATAATAAAAACAAAGGCGCCTGCAAAATAGCATATAGTCTAATTAAAGCTCTACCGCAAACATATTTAACGGTGATGTAAGTTAGGAGCAGGTCTCTGATATCGAATGAAAAAAAGATGGATACGAATCAAAAAATAAAATTATCTACTTTATGTACGGTTTATTGAAATAAACGCTCGCTTTGGATAAACGCCCCATCAGTCATTCGAATAAACTTCTTCTTCAGCTCTAAGTTATTTTAAGCAAAAACAAACAAAAAAAAAACGCCTTCCTCGAATAAACACCCCCTCAAAAACCCTTCTTAACGAATGAAGTTTGATATTCAAAAGGTAAAGGATTTCCTCTCTCTGTGCGTACTTTTTTTTAGTCAGCGGCTTGATCGGGATATCTTTGTGCGCACCACATCTCTATAGAGAATTACAT
>NW_022705121.1:0-2985 GCF_011630105.1 Anneissia japonica | reverse complement strand
GAATTGTAATATTTTGCAAACTAGTCCAACTGAGAATTATTTTTGTACATGTTTAGGTTTAAATTCACATTCAACCCAACACTAACAGTAAGGATAGTAAGGACACTAATAGTGCGATGTAAATAACATGCAAAATGCATTTATAAAACATACAAACATAAAGTATGAAAATATTTGGATCACATGTTAATCCAACTCTCAATTGTGTGTACAAGAATGTATGTCATTTAACCACCTCCCTATCCTTGCATTTTAGCTTGTGATTGAAAAGGGCGATCTTATACCAGCGAAGAGTTTATACCCATTGCTATGGTGAACTTAACCCATTGCAGAAAGATACTTCTGTTGAGGATTGAAACACATAAAACAAAAAGACATGTTAAATGTCAGTATATTGAGCTGTTATTACTAAGCAGTTAATGGTGACCACAGGAACAATTTGTCAAAAAGCATTATACTATATTTATACAATGTAAAATAGTTTCCAAGTGAATACTGCAAGGATTTAATCTTGAAGATTGATTTGTCAGACCTGTCGGTTGAAATGCAACCGCATCAACTGCATTGCTTATCATTGAAGTGTGTGTCAGATATCGATATCATTTTTAATATTTGGTATTTAAATTAATTTTCTTATTAAACAAAAGTTTATCTATTATAGTACAGTAAAAAGGGAAAAAAATGTGAAATTGAAAAGGTAGAAACAAAAATATATACGTAGATTTTTAGACCACTGGAATTCAAAAGACTTGACTCTCAATACCTCTGCCTTAGGATTGGATGGTGAGCTGTTGGGCCAATGTGTGTATCGGACGAAAATGGCAAATAAAAAAATAACAAAAACTTACCCAAAACATGAAAGACAGAAAAGCACACGAAAATCTAGATAAAAATTACTACTGGGCGATAAGCTGTTGGGCGTGTTTGCTCAAAAATGAGTTAGGCCTATGTTGTTAGGGAAATCTAGATTTCTTTTGGTGTACTGACTAATTGGTAAGTACCATGTGGCTGCAGTAGGTGCCTACTGCAAATATCCTGAGTTGATATTAAAAAATGGATGATATGCTGTGTTACATTTTATATAATGTATTTATATAAATCAATAATCACAGATTGTGATTAGACCACTTTGCAAAAAATCTAAAGCTCTACCTTTTATGTGAGAAATGTGTGTATTGCCCTTTATGGGCATGGTGATGTCAACATATCCACATTGGCAAGTAACAGGTATTTGTTTGATAATGTGGTTAGAGCTTAATTCTGATGTCCTGTATCTTGAATTTAACCTTGTCATAATAAACAATTAAAATATACACGACATCATGGTGACTGAATTTTATTATGTACTGTATAACCATTCATTGGGATGACCCAATTGAAGGTTGAAATCTTTATTTGGAATAACTTGTTGATTTATGTGTTTGTTTTTTTTTTTAATTCTAAAGTAAATCAGTTTGTTTATATTATATAGTTCTTTATTTGGAATTACCTGTTAGCTTGTTGGTTTAGGCATTTTTAAGTTTGAGTAAATCAGTTTGTTTATGTTATATAGTTCTCTAACATAATTTATTGTATTATTTCAGAGTTCTTTCAAAACAAAGTGTTTATTGGTAGTGTTGATTGGCTAAAGAAACCAACACAATTTTTTTTTCATAATTCTGAAGAGTTTCTGGATCTGCAGTCCTGTGGGATATTGGTAATCAATCGGTCATACGTGGGAAGTTGGCTGATATTTTTCCAAGAAACCTTTAACAAGTTTTCAGCCAAGTAATATCTTATTAGCACCTGCATTTATACTATATCAACACCTGTATTCACATGTCTTCGTACTATCGTCTGCCAAGTAGACTATGTCATTTCCAAGTACAGTTTACTGCACTTTAGTTATATAGTTATTTTTTGATAATTTTATTTCTTTGAACTTGTGTTGGTTTCAGACATTTCAATCATGAGTAAAATTCTTTGAAATATATTATCAGTGTTTCTTGCACCTCATTTTAGTTACTTGTTGATTCCTCCATGTATACAAATTTAAAACACTGATCTCTAAGATGGCCTAATTTAAGGTATACTTCCACCAAAAAACATAAGATAAAAACCTTAAAAGGTTAATACATAACTTATCAGCTACATAAGTTATCCAATTAGTCGGATATTATACAGGATTACATTATCAGGAGTGTGTAACATTGTCCTGTTTAGTAATATTTCAATATGATATAGGCCTACTACTCCTTATCCAATTAATACGGGGAATGCTGTTATTTTCGGTGGTTCGACGACAAGGATGGTGTTACTATTGATGATGAACATTTATGGGTTTCGATAAAGAGCAACATTAAAATAAAAGAATTGCAAAATAAATAGTATTAAAAACAACCTGAACATGGAGAAGATTTAATTGAAAAAAAGAATACGATAAACAATAGGACTATCTTTAATCACAGAGCTGGAACTATAGCATTAATTTTACCTATAAAATCTATATCAAGATTAATTCGTGAAAATTGTTTTTGTTGAGGTGTTTTCAGAGATAAACGACTGTAGGCCTGTGACAAGAGGTCATTATTCTCGCCTGATCTTTCGGCATTGGAAATTCCATGTCGATATTCTAGACGAATTAATTTTCAACAATACATCAAAAATACCGAAAGGCTGTTAGTAAATTACAGAAGAGGAATTATAGGGGAAAACTAACGAAATGTTAGAGCAATGGTAAACAAAAAATCTTGATACAAATAAAAATGTCAATCAACATTGGCCTAGCTAGACAACAAAAAATATCCATGTTGATTGTAGGCACTCAAATATTTATTAAAACATTGATCCATTTAAACGGATCAAATATGTTAAATGTTTCCAGTGAAACAGACACTGTAACAATGTTTGCTGATTTGAAACCAAAACCAAACCCAACCAAACACCTTCAAACAAACTACCGGTACCAACCAGTTGTGGTTCTATAGTATAATATAGGCACGGTAT
>NW_022705120.1:0-1132 GCF_011630105.1 Anneissia japonica | reverse complement strand
CCGACGAGGGGCCAGATTTCCCCCACGAAAGCAAAGTGGGCGTGGTTCCAAAAGTGGTCCTGAGGGTGAAGCCCCCGAAAATTTTGACAATTCAGGGGTTTCAAAGGCTATTAAATCCCCCCGCTGTCGCCACCCCTGGTGGGGTTCAGGTGCCTGGGGCCACGGTGGGGTCGGGGGCCAGAGCAGTTTTTGTGTTTAATGGGTCTATAATAATGTTATAAAATCAGTTTGGCCTATGTTTTGAAAAAGATCTATGTAATGAAAAGGTGGTAATATAATAAAATTAGAAATTATTTTCTGAGAATTGGCATGTTTAAATCACACCGAAAGATATAAAAAAAAAGCTCATCGCATAATCAATATCAATATACTCAACACGTTTATTATTATAAAACAAAAAAAAAAAGATATTCTTCTTTTTCCTCCTCTTCTTCTTCTACTACTTCTTATTGACTCTCATAATAATAGTACTATTTTATTACATGGCAAAAAAAAAGCACAAATACTGCCATTACTATGATAGGGCCATCGTTAAATTAAGTCAGAGCCCAAAATATAGCATAATTCGAAATTATTATTTTAAGACTTTATAACATAATACATAACCTACTGATTAATAATAGCTGAGATGCACATTTCAGAATTAATAATCGTTTTTAGTATATCTTACTGAATATTTATTGTCTACAAAATAAAATATGAATTACATGCATCTTTAGAAATACAATTTCTACAATATTATTCTTGTTTTTATGTAGATAAATGTTCGATAAATTCTTTCTTTCATAAAAAAAAAAATCACGAAATTTAGCGCGTCTATTTTCATTCTAATCAATGGCGTTTGTAAACGTGCACGGACGTCATCGTCGAATCCCAGGACTTCCGACGGTAAAGCTGGCCTGCCTACCTGCCTAGGTCCGTCCCAGGCCAACCAATAATAATTAACAAAATGTATTTTTTTAAATATAGGCCTATGGCGCATCCTGTACATGCACTTCAACTTTTACAACAAAAGCCTAGGCCTAGTAGGCCTACCTGTAGTACGTTCTACTGTACTTAGGCCTATTATAGGCCTACACTTTGTTGTCGTCGGGGTATAATTCTGTATCTAAATGAACAAGGAGCGAACCTA
>NW_022705119.1:0-1382 GCF_011630105.1 Anneissia japonica | reverse complement strand
CATTTCTGATCAGCTTCACTTTAAAGATGATCATTTTCTTTTTAACTTTTTCACAACAACTGGCCAGAAACAGCTTTGTATCTACTGAATTCTTTCAAGGCTATTCTATTTATTCAATGCACTACAATGAATAGTTTTTGAAAACATATTTCTAAAGAAATTGAAACATCGGCACGCGTGTATTTAAAAGCCTTGTTTGATTATGTTGTTAACAATTGTGAATAAGGTCGGGTGAGCATACTTCATAAATACTTTTCAGATTTGCTTCACCGCAAGTAAGTCGATGATTGTTCTATTGGTGTCAACATTTTTAACATTTCAATAGCCATAACAAGCTTCTTAGAATTTTTTAAAACTTTTTTTCACAACAATAAGCCATGAACAGCTTCGTATTCTTGGAATTCATTCAAAGGCTATTTGTTTCAGTCGATACAGTACCACGGTACGATGCACTAAAGAGTTTAACTATTTTGTTTCTCGACACAAGGCGCTAGGCCAGGATATCATAGAATTCACACAAATTGTAATTACTGTAGTTTACTGTACTGAGTTTTTTTTAAAGCTTTTAAAAACAGCTTGTAGGTTGTTGCTTTACACCTATTGGTATTATACTTTCCCAGAAGTATCAAAGAAATTAAAATATGTGCAACTTGACCAGTTTGTTCTCAACATCCTTCAAAGTTTTTTTTTTAATATTTTAATATTAATAACAATTATGCACGTTAATTAAGGGCTTCGCTTAGTAGACGCCACCGGGGCCTTATTTCTGGATGTGATCAGGTGTTTTTTAAGACCCTTAAAGGTACTCCCGGCTAAAATGAACTTGAGACTCACTTGCGTAATGGTCAGAAAGCTGTAGGCCTATCTGTGCCTCCGGGCTTCACGTCACCAATAATAATAATAATAAAGATTTATAAAGCGCACATCTCCACCAATGGTGCTCAAGGCGCATAGTCAATTAAACCACAAGATCCATATAATTCCCAGAAGCAAAATCCGTATACCAATTATACCATCGAGGCAATGTTAATGTATTATTTTGTGCTAAGTGTTATACATGCATATTCTCTCTTTTTAGTTTTCTAGATTGGTGACTAAATACTAAATTATTATTATTATATATGTATATGTATGTGTGTATGTATATGTATAAATATTATCATTTCTTAAGCAATTGTAAAAAATATATATATATATATATATATATACATATATACTGTATATACATACACATACACACATACATATATATATACATACATACACATATATATATACATACATACATATATAAATATATATATATTATATATATATATATACATACAAACATACATATATATACATATATATATATACATATACATACATATATACATATA
>NW_022705118.1:0-583 GCF_011630105.1 Anneissia japonica | reverse complement strand
ATATATATGTATGTATAATATATATATATATATATATATGTATATATATATGTGTGTGTGTATATGGCGAGTTGTTTCGTTTTTGCTTTTCTGTTTGTACTGATGATGGGTTGGAGAGAACACCCGAAACATGTTTACCATTAAATACTTAGATCTTTTTTTTTTAATGTGTTGCCTTTTTCATCAATTTGCGTCCGTTTGGTTCCATCATCAATGATTTAGTTCGGAAGACGTGCCTATTTGTTTGATTAGGTAGAACGAGAAGATATCCCTACGTTTCATTAAAGCTGAATTGGATTATCATTTCTTACGCAATATATATATAATTTTAAAAACAATATTTAAAAATATATTAATTATATTTAAAAAAGTAGTACCTTAATGATATTATGAATTTATCAATTTCATTGATTATGGTTGGTACTGTTAGTCATAAATTTATATATTATCTTCTCTAGTATTCCAAGCTTCAATGTGAATCTGGATAGACGGGGGAAAAGGATGAGGTAAGAACAATTTATTATTATGGCACCTTCACACCTCCATGGTCCAGATGACACTCAGAAACTTAAATTTAAATACA
>NW_022705117.1:13213-16224 GCF_011630105.1 Anneissia japonica | reverse complement strand
AAAACAAGCAAATATTATGAATTTGTAGGAGGTTGATTAATTTCCAGGAGATCTTGCTTGCTTGCGGGGAGTAAAAGAGAAACAATGGATTTTCACAGTTCAGCACAGCACATACAAAGTGGCGTCTGCCGGTTTAGCCAACTGAGCTATGCTGGTGTCTTATATCAAAGCAATAATGTTGTATTATCAGATAGAAGAAAGCTGTGGTACAAATTTCTGTATTATTATTATCATCATTCTTATTATTATACTATTAATATTTTGCTATTTAAGATTTGAGCCATCAAAACTGGACATGAATGTTTACTTAGCACTGGTGAATGTGACTGTACCTCACACATATCCTAATGTCATTGCTTTCAAAAAACTTGTAGAAAGTTATTCCGAGTCTGTCAGAAAAAGGTATGTAATCAATATTACCAATGCTATGTAATCAATATTACCAATGCTATGTAATCAATATTACCAATGCTATGTAATCAATATTACCAATGCTATGTAATCAATATTACCAATGCTACAGTATGTAATCAATATTACCAATGCTATGTAATTGGGTTCTGGTGTCCATCTTTAGCCCTGCTCAGTGTTATACTGTAAACATATTTTAAACAAATGTTGATATTTTACAACTTAAAACAAAATTATTTTAATAGTGTTTTTACTTTATTTGTTTTAAAGTTGGAAAACACCGATCAGATTAAGGCGACATTGGCCATGGGGCCAAGAACATGAATCCAGTCCTCTGATTGGTGGAAGATCTGATGTGAAAGCTTACAATATCTCGCAATCTCTTTCGCCAACTTTTGAAAGGAGTAGAGTATTTTCATCTGGTAGCAATGCTCGAGACATTAAAGAAAAGTTGTTTATTGACGCTACATGAGTTCATCTGAATCTATCGTATAACGGTTATGATGCTTACCTGCCCATTCCAATTGAATTTAACAGTGGCGGATCCATTCCTTTACCTTTTGTGGGGTCCAGTGACTGTTCTCCCTAGAGACTTAACAGTTTTAGCCGTTTTAATATCTCATCTTAAAATTCAAACCCTCTCATCTCAAAATAAACCCTTTTACCACTGCCTGAATCTGCAAGGCAATGGTGGTCATAAATAAGGGTTAGAGGGACAAATATAGTTTTTGATTAAATACTGATGGACACACTAATATTTTTTGTTTCCAGTGTTTCCAAAAACCTTCATGCACTGCTTTTATTCCACATTATGCTCAGTTTTAATATTACTTTTTACAGATTATTGGTGCCTGTATTGTGTTTTGATATTTGTTATATAAAACCAACTTTTTTTTTAATGACAAAATAATTTGACCCTTGGATGTTGTGTTGTAACCCATTGGATGTGGACACAATAAATCTGATGTTTGTTGGCCTATGTATTTAGAGCACTTTGAAATACCTTACAACATAATGTTGAAAATGGCTAGGTATTGATTACTGGTTTGTGTCACCTGATATTTGTTGGACTATGTATTTAGAGCACTTTGAAATACGATACAACATAATGTTGAAAATGGCTAGGTATTGATTACTGGTTTGTGTCACCATTATGATTTTGTTACATAATCATGATGTAATTCAGTTAATAAAACAACAACCATCACCGTTTGAAATATTTACATTTGATGATGATGATTTTATTATAACTTTTTTTAAAATAAATATATAAATCGTGTTGAGGAAGGAAATCTTGATATGAGTGTCCGGAACTTTACTCAGTCAGCCCCAACTATGGTGGGGCTGAGCTTAATGTCGACTCACCAACCATACTCAGACCGAGGTGGATGTGGACTCGGCCTCTAGCCAGCAAAACCTAACTTGAAAGCTAAAAATGTCTAACACCACACATTACACCACCCCCCCCCCCCCCCCCACTCCACTCATTGCTTTGCATTTCGCCCTTGCCTGCTATGTCCTTAAGATTGGTACTGGCCAAAAATTCTTTCAACAAATCAACTGTCAGCTCTGGATTACTGCACAAATCCAGTTTTAAATGCTTTGGACCTGTTGCTTATAATGGCTAAGATTTAACACTCTCTACTACTGCTAGTATTCACCTACCACGCCCATACACAATTCAGCACCTTACCATTTATCTATAAATAATGATTTTTAGTAAGAAAGGGTGTTTCTAACAAACTAAAGTTTGCTAGAATAATTTTATAGGTGTAACTTTATTGGAAGTGCCTTGAATTTCTGATCCAAGCAGCAAAGCTGGTTGTTTCATTTTTAATTATTAAAGAATCGTGCAGCTCGTTTTTGATTAAAGAGGTTGATATGTTTTCAACAGTAGACGCCAAGATAAAGTAGGATAAATTATTGTGTAATGCGAACCTATTTGATCGGACACAGTTTGTATCTTATTTACAAATACTAACAGGATATTGAATATTGGTAAAGTGTACTTGCTGAATGTATTGTAATTAAAGTATTGCCCACACAATTTATATTTAACTTTAGTAAGATAAAGGAGGAAATGCTTATGTTAGTTACTGGTATGTGTTGACGGCATCGGGTTACATTATTTAATGACGATATTATTACAGTATTTTAAGTTAATAAAATGGTCATCACCATGCAGAAACACAGTCAATAAAACCACAACAATAATGTACGTACATGCAAACGAACTAAGCAAAGATGACGAAACACTGTAAGCAGGAGTCGTCAGTCTTTAAGGAAGTCGGGAAGGAGGAAACGGTTGGCAAAGTCGTGCTTGAGATACAAGTATTAGAAAAACTAAGCACTTATTGTTTGCAACAGTATGCTATTCTACTCATTCATAATGGTACCAGTCGCATTCATGATGAACGTACATGCCGGTATGCATAATTTTTAAAATTTTAATTTTCCATGATTATTACAACTACACAGACATTGGCTAGGACTGGAACATGCGTTCACCAAAACATGTCTGTGTGTAAATATATATATATATATATATATATATATATATATATATATATATATATATATATATATATATATATATATAT
>NW_022705117.1:8227-12610 GCF_011630105.1 Anneissia japonica | reverse complement strand
TATATATATATATGTATATATATATATATATATATACCCGTATATAGTGTATATATATATATA
This sequence comes from Anneissia japonica, assembly GCF_011630105.1. NCBI lineage: Eukaryota > Metazoa > Echinodermata > Crinoidea > Comatulida > Comatulidae > Anneissia > Anneissia japonica. The sequence goes on along the minus strand of NW_022705117.1, from coordinate 12,547 downwards.
TATATATATATATATATATATATTGTTGACCTCGTTTTATCAAAGATGAATGCCCAAATTCATGGTCGTTGTACGAAGACAGATGCTACATGGCGATTCATGAAGAAATGACGTGGGATTATGGTCAGGTACATTGTGAATCTATGCAAGCTCATCTAGTGACGATTACGTCGGTTGATGAAAATGAGTTTGTTCGTGACTTATTTTCAGGATGCCTTTTCTCATTCTGGATTGGTTACAATGACAAAATCACGGAAGGCAATTGGGAATGGGTCACTGGTGAACCTAAAGTATTTGAAGGTAGGCCTATTTATTTACATATTGATGAATTTTATTTTTACTCATCTTTAACTTTTGATTCTATATGCCTGCTTAAAAAAAACAAAAAAAAAACAAAAAAAAAACAAAAAAAAGCAAGTACAATTTTTTTCCTTAAGCTTGTACTGTGTATGAAAGACGTCGGAAAGCCTTAAGATCATTTATTCCTAGGCCTGCATTTCAAGAACCGTGAATTGAAAATCATAAAATACCACTATATACCAACCACTATACAAGTGCATCATCCAAATTGTAAGGCCACAGTCTACCTTCATTTACAGCACTTATCGTTTTACATTGATCTCTGCTTGATTAATTCATGATCAGCATAATTAAGAATACATTATTTTCTGTCTCTGTTCGTGTTGTTCTTTCTAAATTATTATAGCCTAATACGCAAGGGCGTCGATATGTGGTTGAAAGTGGAGGGGACGAAATACAAAATATAAGAAAGGCTTGGTTTTAAGGAATGCAATTAACATTTCAACGCTACATTTTCAAAATACAGTGGCGGATCCAGAAATTTGAAATAGAGCTGGGCCCAGCAGTGGTGTATCTAGGGGTGGGGGGGGGGGGGGCTTACTCGCCCCCCCCCCCAAGTCGCCTCCCAAAAAAAATGTCAAGTCAAGTAGTTAAAAATCACCTAAAATAACCTTATTTTGCGAATTAGCGCCCCTCAACTGATCATCGAGCTCCCCCGCCTCATCAGCACCTCTATCCCAAGACTTCTAGATACGCCACTGGGGCTCAGGTAGGGACTTTTACAGATGGAGAGTGTAGACCACCTCAGCCCATCATAGTTAGGACTGAGGTAAGAAAATGTATGATTAGGCCAAAAGAAAATAAATTGTCTGTTTGCCCTTCGTATCAGGCGTATTAGTGGCGACTCCAGGAAAGCGAAATAGAGGAGGGACAGGGAGGGGCTTTCACAATTTTGGAAAGTAGATCACCTCAGCCCCACGATGGTTGGAGCTGAGGTAAGGAATATATGACTAACACCTAAATTGTAATTATTTTGCTTTTTTAAATTTTTTTTTTTCAAATTAGGGGTGAGGGGAGAGCGGGTCGGCTCTGCCTCAATTGAATCCGCCACTGATTATTATGGTCATTGCAAGATTGCGTCAAAGTCTGGAGTTTGTAAACTTGTGGTATCACTACTCAAATAACTCGAAATAGAGACCTGTCCGTGTCAAAGGATGTATAATTATTGTTTAATAACGGCTATATGAAATTCAATTGACTAACTATAATTTTCTGAAATTATGAAAAACAGTAATCTATGTAGGCCTATATAGATAATATTAAACACTAGTATAATATACTACGGGTCATAATAATATACAAAAGAAATAAGTCGTTTACAGTAGAAATTGTGCACTAACACGCTTCCAATTTTAACAAGGTACAGTACAATTTTTTTTCAGAATAAATTTAGCCCCTGATAACCGTTGCACCGGTTATTGAAATGTACAAACAATTGCGTTTTTACGCGGTTTTGTTCCGGAAATACGCACCGCATTCGGAAAAGTGAACAGAGTAAATTCATTACAATCTTGCGTAATTGTTATTCTTTCCCATTCGCTTTAAAAATTGGGATTTTAATTTTAGTAGAGGAGGGAAATTACTATCATGCATTCAAACATGCATATTGATTTAACCAAAATGATGATTTTTCTACTTTTTCTCTTAACTGCGGCCGTAGTATGTACTTGTTCATAGAAATCGAAAAGATAAAAAAGGCGGCAAATGGCGTTAGCCGAAATATTAATTGAGGCCGAATCTGTATTTGTCGAAATTTAAACGGAAAAAAACTGTGTTATTTGTGGGATAATACTGAGCCACCTGAACAAAATATCGCAAAACATTATGAATCCTCTTCTCAGATCTATCAGACCACTACCCCATATTCACTATTGATAAATTAGAAAAGCAAAGGAAAATCTCTTAAAGTTAAAACACTAGCAAATGAAATCCAACAAGATCCTCAGACCCAATATTTAACTGGAAACTATGTCAACAGTCTTTTTTAGACATGTTACCGAAAATGAAGGTTTAAATGATGTAGCTAGGCAACCGATCAAAAGCAGATGTATTTTTTGTTCAAGAGACACACCTTACTCATAAAAGAATAAATCCATATGATTTTGTCTGGAAAGGAGATTGTTTTCATAGTTTCGGTACCTCGTTCAGTCAGGGAGTTTCAATTCTATTTAAAACCAAATTTGAATATAAATTGATTGATAAACTTATTACCGTACTTATATTTTTGTTATTTTTGTTAATGTATATGCACCAAATTTTACTAAACAAGAAGCTCTTTTTTTTTTAGAGAATTATAACGAATTATTAAACAATTCTCTGACACCGAAAATGATAGAATAATTCTAGGTGAAGACATGAACTGTATTTTACATAGGAACCTAGACCAGAAAGATAGTGTAGATAAAATTGACACATCAGCTTATACAGTAAATTCTTTATTGGTATGATGCAACTTGTTGATATATATCGTGAGCTTAATCCCCAAAAATGCAATTTATTTGGCGCAGAAAAGCAAACCAAATTTATAGGAGATTAAACTTTTGGCTTATTCTCAATGCAATGGCTGATAACCATTTAGAGTCATGTGATATACGCCCGTCAATTCTTACGAATCACCAGGCCATTTAATTTAAATTAGACCTAAAAACAGAAAAAAAGAGGCCCTGAATTATGGAAATTTAATGCGAACCATCAACAAAATTTATTGTAGTAAAATAAAAGAGATCATTAGAAATACTACGAGTTAAATAGAACACACAACTTCAAACCCTTAAGTCCTTTGTGTGACTGGCTGCTATGCAGTATTTTCCACTGTGTCGAAATGCGCTTTACCAAAGTTTTTCTTCAGAAGTGTCTTGCGACCATCCAAAACGTTTTGGCGACCCAAATTTGTTTTGGGAGATAAATTTGTTTTAATCCCATCAGGAATTTAATATATTCAACTTAATATGTAGAAAATCTTGGTGAATCAGTAATAATGCGACATTTAGGCCTATATAGCAGTACCTGTATTTCATTAAGATCAGAGCGGTTTAAAATATTCATTTTAAAACAGATCCTTAACGTGGATTAATGTCGATTTGACATTACTGTGACAGAATTCTTTTTATGTTTTGGGTCTTAGCTGGGATGGATTTATAGCCTCGTTTCCATGTTGAGTGAGTGACGTTATCCCCTGTTAAGGAAACAATTTTACATATTCGGTTAATGTCCCAAAGTTGTCCCTTGCACAGTCCTTTCTACTGTATTTCAGAGGTTCATAATTTATTCTTTTAAAGATTGGCCATATGGTGAACCGAGCAATCAAGAGGAGGACTGTGCATGGTTACTTGCTTACTGCACCTTCTTTGGTATGGCTGATCATTGGGACGATAAGCAATGTGATAGACCTATGGCAACAGTATGTGAAAAAGGTATTTTTTAAATGTACTAAATTTGTCATATGTATGTATTCTGCTAATTGTACGGCGTTTGTGTTACATACCATATTTATTCAAAGAAACTCCCCAGAGCTTTAATGTTCAATGGAGAGAATTTATTCAAGGAAGGCCGCTTTTTGGTGTATATACGGTACGGTACCTATACTCAAATGCATGGTGCTGATAATTATTGATGCCACCACAAAACACATTTTGTTTTGTTAGTGGAGGATATTTTAAAGTAGAGCATTAATTCAAATGATTTCAATGATTTTTAATGTTATCATTATGATTATTATTACTAATTATTACTATTACGTTGTAGTATGAATTATTTATTATTAAAAATACAGTATCTTTTTGAATAATGAGCTGCTTTAATCGGATTTGAATTCCCAACGAAGCCTCAATTCCCAGTTGGTTAAGGTGTCTGCATAAGCAGCAGAAGGTCCTGGGTTCGAATCCCGGTTGAGGAAGCTTTTTTTTCACACTGGCAGATACTTCTTCTTTTATATATATATATATATATAGTATATAATAA
>NW_022705117.1:0-8219 GCF_011630105.1 Anneissia japonica | reverse complement strand
TAATAATAATATATATATATATATATATATATATATATATATATTCATATTCATATTCATGTCGATTGTACACGCTCCTTATATTTGTTTTTTTGTTGTTAAGTAATTTGGTTCTTTTAGCAGTCAGGTTTTCAAATATGTGCACTGCAGATCCTTTAAGGTGCCAATAGGTGGTCCAGTGGCGGATCCAGGTTCTCAAAATAGAGGGGGCCCGGGGCCGAGGCAAACAAGTTTATGATTATGACACGTCTAGATGGCCGGAAATGGCAATCTCATAACTAAATTTGATTATACATTTTCCTTCTTTCTAGATGTGGGGGATGTCAGCTCGGCCCCACTTGAATCCGCCACTGTAGTCATGTAGCCCACACGCACCTCACTCCCACCATGGTTGGGGCTGAGGTGAGCGAATATTAAGAATCGACGTCATAATTTATTCATCTTGCGTTGCGGAGTACGTTATTTTTAGGATTTTACGTGCTCATATGGATTCTTCTTGCAACATTAGCGAGTCTTGGATCGTAAGTGAAAATTGTGTCTCACACAATTAGAAAACATATGCCGACCCTACACAAATCAGAGGATATGAAAAGACTACTTTCGGAGCCTCCGATTGTGGCTTTTAGAAGAGCAAAAAAACCTAAAGGATCTATTAGTTAATGCAAAATTACCCCCCCAAAAAAGAACCATCAGAAGGGGAAACTGGTTTTATTCAGTGCCCATCAAAAAAATGCTCTGTCAGACCATTTATAAAAACAACTACGAAATTTATCAGTAATGTAACCTGACAATCCTTCCCAATCACAACACCCATTCATGACAAAATGGATTGGTTAATTTATTTAATGTCAAAAATGTGGTAAACAATACGTGGGGAAAACCACTACATCCCTTTACACTAGATTCACAAATCATAAATCAGACATTAAACACCATAATATCCCATCAAGTAAAAACTTACCAGTTGGCCGATATTTTAATCAAGCTAATCATTCAATAACATATATATCAATTATAGGTGTTGAGCGTACCATTAATAAACAAGAATCAATTATCAAGAGAAGAGAATCGTTTTGGATTAAAAAATTACAAACCCTTAACCCGAAAGGTATTAAAGTTGATGAATAGCATATTTCCTATACAAAGATAGTCCATTTAATTACTATTCTAAAAATTCTGTCCTTTCGGGTTACATAATTAATTATATGCTAAATAACGGATTTACAAAATACTAATGCCACATCAGCAACAAATGTACTACTTCATTCCACAATACCAGAGTAGAGACCAAGAGGGTAACACCCCTAAGTCAAATGAAGATATATGCACGTTTCATTTCAGTAACACGATGGCGTGTATTTCAATACTTGGAGTATGTATTATACTTTCTCATTTCAGTAAGTTTCATGAATTGCTTTTATAAATTTGTATTAAATAACCAAATCTGTATATACATATTAGAAACTAAATAACGGAAATCACTATCATGGTAGACTAATTTTTATGTATTTTAATCGTAGGTATTTTTAATGTAAATTATTTTAATAAGTAGTTTTTATATTTTAAGACGATTTTGTACTGTTTTATGGATGTTTTTGTACAGACCCTGATGAAGAGCGTAAGCTCGAAAGCTTGATGATTAAAGACACGTTTTGTTCCATCCAAGCCCCTGACTATTTCTTTCATAATATAAAAAAAGGTTATCTCGATACGTTAGAGGTCTGTTATAAGCACTTAACACACAACTATATCATGTAAATTTTACATTGTCTTTTTGAATCGGTTTCATTCCTTAATATTCATTTGCTATTTTGCTAATCTTGAACAAATTGTTGAATTCACTCGTCATGCTTATTGTTAACTGCTATTCCTATCTATATGTATATACATTGCAGATGTGAATTCACTGATGATGAATATATAATTTAACAGTGTTAACAGCTACCTTGATTTATATTATATGCAATTATTTGTTTCCAGCCGTACGTACCTATTGTGTAATAGAGTGTATCTGGCAGTAATTTGAATCTGTTCAACCATGAAGCCTCTGTGGTCTAATATTTATGACGCTCGCCTTGACTGCGAGAGGTCGTAGGTTCGAACCCGTTAGAAGCATTTCATTACACAATTTCTTTATAGGACTGCAATTGTTGAGAGCTATGCTACACGATGTATTATTATGTCCTTTATTCGAACACTGTATTTACCTTTCTTGATGATTTATGTATAATTTAACAGTGTTATGGCTATATTGACTTATATGAAGTTATTTGTTTTCCAGCAGTACGTACATATTGTAATTTGAATCTGTTCAACCATGAAGCCTCTGTGGCCTAATGGTTATGACGCTCGCATTGACAGCGCGAGGACGAATCCCATCAGAGGAATTTCACTACACAATTTCTTTATTAGCTACATTCTTTGAGAGCTATGCTGCACGATGTATTATTATGTCCTTTATTCGAACGGTTTCTGGACAAAACGGAATTAAACCAAAACGGCAATAGGCCTAAATTGTCATAGAAATAAAAAACGCGAAAGAACAACGACGACGGCGCCGACAATAACAATAATAACAATAAGAATAATAATAATACTGTAATAATAATAATAATAGGGCTAATAATAATTATAATAATAATACCAACAATAATAACAATATAACATCCAAATTCAATAATAAAACGATTGTGGAAACACAATATAAAAGCAGTAAACATTTAAATAAGTAAAATTTAAAGATACAGACCGAAAGAGGCTAAGCAATCTATGTCATAAAAGTAAAAACGCGAAAAAATAAACCAATTATTAACATGAAAGTGTACAAGGATTAACAGTAAAAATGAGGCTAAATTGTAATAGAAGTAAAAAACCCGAAAGAACAATAATAATAATAATTATAAATAAATAAATAAATAAATAACACTTTAAAAGATAAAATGAAGCATCCTTCAAAGAACATTTAAAAATTATAAACCGCATCCCGCGCTCGGTGGCGCTGGCTAGTCATAGCATTGTACTTGTCATTGCCGTTTTGACCTGCTACCATTCGAACACTGTATTTACCTTTCTTTCTTATATATATATGAAGATTTTATGTCAAGCGTTGACAAAAACTACAGGGGTAGCCGAAATATCCGCCCAATAAATTTTATTGTTTCTAACGTCAACATCTTGTATTTGAGTTTTATTAGGGTTATAGTCCACATTTTGTACCTTGATAAAGACATAATGATAGGTCGAAATATTGGTTTTCTCCAATAAAGTCTATACAATGTATTATTTTCCTATTATTTCGACGAACCTTTTATTTAAAAACATTTAACTGTTGATTAAAAAGATAAAAATAATTTATAAATAAACCACAGGTTGAAACACGGCCAGTTTTGGAGATTTACTTGTTTTTTACTATGTCAGTGTTAAAATAATTGCCGATTTATAATTGTATCAATTAAATTTGAATTTTGTTTTACCACCAGGTACTACGTCATTAACGACACAGAGTGCAACCAGTAAACAGAGTAAGATTCGTGTTTTTACGTTCTAATTCACCTAAACTTGTTACTGTATTGAATTATATAATAAAGAAATATTGAAAATTGAAAATTGGCCCATGTCATCTCTAGTCACGCCCCTGGTCAATATGTATTTATATATATCGTGACGAATTTTTAATAAATAAATAAATAAATATTTCATTGTATAAATTTACCACCAGTTACTACTGCATTAACGACACAGTTTTCAACACTGGACACCACAACAAGTGCAACAAGTAAGCAAAGTAAGAGTCATGTTTTTTATGTTCTAATTCACTTAAACTTGTTACTGTGCTTATATATATAATAAAAATTCAATTAAAAATATGTTTCATTGTATCAATTAAATTTTGCCATCAGTTACTACAGCATTAACGACACAGTTTTCAACATTGGACACCACAAAAAGTGCAACCAGTAAACAAAGTAAGTGCACACGTCGTTAATGCCCTATTGTAATTCACTTCAACATTAAACGAGTTTACTTGTTTAATGTTAATTACTTTTCTAATTAATATTACATTAGTAAATTCAACAGCAAATGTATTTAATTGTATCAATTCGATTGAAATTTCTTTTTTTACCACCAGGTACTACAGCAGCATTAACGACACAGTTTTCAACATTGGACACCACAACAGGTACAAGTAAGCAAAGTAAGAGTCATGTTTTTTTATGTTCTAATTCACTTGAACTTGTTACTGTGCTGATTTATATAACAAAAATTCAATTGAAAATATATTTAATTGTATCAATTAAATTTTACCATCAGTTACTACAGCATTAACGACACAGTTCTCCACCTTGGATACCACAATAAGTACAACCAGTAAACAGAGTAAGTGCACATGTCGTTAATGCCCTACTATAATCATTTTAACATTAAACGAGTTAATGTTCTAATATCATATTAGTAAATTAAAAAAGAAAATGTATTACAGACACTATCTGCATTAACAACAGTTTTCCAAACTGAGAGCACTATATATTTTTATCATCGTTATTATTATTATTACTGTATTGTTTTTGTATTGTGTTCCAGTTTTTAGAAGTAATAATATAAACTAATTTAACATCTTTATTGATTATTTCTTACTATTTATTTTTTTAATGTAAAAACCACATTATTCCATACTTACTTTTAATTATTAAAATTTGTGTATTTTTAATTTCTAAAATTATATGTATATATATTAATTTTATTGTTTTGTGTTTAACAATATTGTAATAATGTCGTTTTTAGAGTTTTAACAACAGGCAAAATAAATTTCATTGTCCACTTGTTTGATCGATGACAATAAAGTATTCTTGATTTTTGATAACAACATGTTTGAAATGAGGCTGACATGTTTTAATATATAAATTTATTATATTTTATCATGCATAATTACACTTATAATGCATATTATGTATAGTATTGAACTTTGTATGTATCTATATTAATAATAATATGTAATGTACTTTATGGAACAGAGTCGTATAAAAAACATTGCTCATTTACAACTGGATTGCTGAATTAGACTTTTTTACTCATAAACTCCTTAAATGAATTGCAGTTCAAGCTAATTAAACAATTTATAGAAGGAAAGTAGCAACTGTTTTACCATCGTTTATTGGTGTGCACTAGGGTTGGTTGCAAGGTTAACTAAATTATAGAATGGAGCAATACAAGTCAAAAATAGTTTGGCATCATCTTAGTAGATATTAGAACAAGCCAAAATATAGTTTAGTATCATCTATTCTTTAGTACCCTTTTCGGCCACGAAATCGATTTCTTGTATCAAGCTGCAGAGAAAACAATAATTGTACTTTACAATTGTAAACAATTGTGGAATAATTAACAAACAAAACATATTTTGCATTAATTGATCTTGACCCTAATTGATCCTGACCCAATTTAATACCTATGAGTGGTTCATTTGTAAAGTATTATTGCCAAACTAAGCTTAGCTTGAGATTCCAAACCTACCAGTGATCTTTTACATTCAAAGAAAGAATACTGCAAAGCTCTACACGGCTGCTGGACATCATTGCCTGGTTGCAAGCATTCTTTAGGCGTTTTGCCATCCTGTACAAGAAACCAAAAGGCATTTACACATTCATGTATTTACCTGTTATGTAATTTTCTCTTTGTACAAAAATGATGTTATTATTATTGCATCATCATAATAATACGTACAGAAAAATAAAATGGGGAATGGGGCATACAAAGGAAGAAGTTTGGCCATCAAAGATCCATTGTACCATTATTACCATGCATGCAATCTTATTGATTGCATTTTAAAAATGATCTTTTGAGGTGTCAGATCACTCTAGGCATTTGTATGCCGACAGTTAAAGAATGTTGATGTACAAAAGAAAGATGAAACAGTAACAAATCGAAAATCAATTAGCTGTTTTTGGAATATGGGGTTACTTTTTTAAATAAAAGGAATACTACTTGCATAAAATAAAAGTTAACAACTATAATGTAGGCCTACCTTACGCACACAATTACTTTCCAATAAACATGTTTTCAAGTCTTCTTTGAGCCCTGAACATGGTCGTTTACTTTCAGGTTTATCTTCATAATATTTTGGCATTCCCGCTGAAAATAATGTACAACAAATTGATTATTCTGAAACTGTATTGTTCACACTTGAAAAATTGTTCATCTTGACTGATGACATAATTTGACAGGGCCATCAAATATGGGTTGTCATCACAAAAGTGCCTTTAATATATGTATGTTGGGTGTCATCATAAAAGCGCAGTCAAACAGTATGAGTGTCATGATAAAATATGAGGTGTCTCTTAGGCTTGTTTAAACAAGTTTGCAAAAGAGCTGCGGATGATGTGATCTGGTAATGAGTTGCAGTAAAGGCAGGCCTAGTGCCTATCACACTATCCGAGGTATAATTATTGCGAGTGATGATTATTCTGTGACTGGTAAGGTTGGTTTTTGGATTTGATTAGTTGATGGAAATGAAGATGAGGTAGGAATTTAACTATGCAAGGTGCTGCGGTACACACGTGCTGTGGGACGATCAAAACACTAATCCAAACTTTATCGCAGCAACATTGTATCTGGGTGCAATCTAGGCAGCAGTGGTGTACCAGTGGTGCTGATGGGTGGCGCAAAGGTAAAGTTGGGGGGGGGGCTCAATGATCGCTTGAGGGGTGCTAATTCTAATTTGCAAAATAAGGTGATTTTTTAGTACTTGACTGTGATTTTTTGCAGGGGGGGGGGGGCGACAGGTAGACACACCACACCACTGGCAGCCAGGACCTATATATACACAGTTCTGGCTTTCATGTTCGCTTGCTGCTCCCTGAAAAAAAAAAAGAAAACTATGGCCTACAATACAATACAATACACATTTGGAGTGCGCACTCTCTAATGCTGTAAAAACGAGTAGACATTTCGACGGCTAAATATCCACCGTAATTATGCCTAGCCTTAAAAAGTATGGTATGGTATGGTATTAGATAAGTATAAACTATAAAGTAGGCCTACCTACACCAGGGCTAGCCTAGCCCTGGCAAGTAAAAACCAGAGCCTATCCTACTTACTACGGGTCAAACTAATTACCGTCAACTACATTCGGCGCGAGACTCGCGCATTCGAGATCTCTCTCATGCTTAAGGACCAAAATCTCACGCATAAATGTAATATTGCCTATAATCAAAATTACATATATTTGCTCTCTTGCTAAATAAGTGTAATGTGTGATCGATGTATATATATATTATTATCATCATTATTATTACTGTCATTATTATTATAAATATTATTATTAATAATCTATTTGCCTATGCCCTGTCTATAACACAGGACGCTAATTGTATGACGGTTGTTGACGGTATATACTAAATACCGTCAACAAGCGCTGTTGACGGTAATTAGTATTATAAGTCAATCGTGACATCATCACTGCAACTCCCAATGTTATTTGCCTAGCCCTCCCCCTCCCCCCTCCCCCAAATCCAATATTTTTCTAATAGTGGACGCTTGGCTTAATTTTTTTAGGTTCGTGTGTAAAAAAAAAAAATACCTCACTTTTTCGTCACCGCAGAAGATATCGCGCACCATACTTTTGTAAAACAAGGTTAATTAGAACCCGAAGAAAGTTACTTCAAATTCAGGAATTCCTTGAATCAATGGACCCTCATAAACTAAACACACTGAACATTTAATTTATGAGGACTCAAGAAACAAAATTAGATGTAGGCCTACGGCCAGGCAGGAAGCTGCGTCTCCTACTTAGCCGTAGCCCAGCCTAGCTAGTTATATGAATCATCGCACGATTTTACCTGATTGCATCGACCAAAAAAATGCTTTATTTTGTATATTGAAATGTATATTTTTTTTGCCGAAGTCAAATTAGCATTCCAAACAAGCTTCTAACACAAACAAAAGTTATTAATCATATCCGTACTGACTGCTGATGTGTAACGTCACTAGCTCTGTGAGTTAACATGCGCGTACAGTAGCACAAATCAGCATGCACAGCCAAATGTAACACGTCATACAGTGTAGTACTGATCATATCACTATAGCAACCTATGCAGGGGTGGCGTCAGCGGGTGGGGGGGGGGAGAAGCACAATTCGTCGGGGAGAAAACAAAATTGTGTATTTTCTACATTTTCTACTAAAATCAATTAAATAAGCCTTTGTAAACCCCTAAATTGTCAAAATT
>NW_022705116.1:0-543 GCF_011630105.1 Anneissia japonica | reverse complement strand
TTGATGAGGAATTATAATAAATGGAAGTTATTCCCATATGTACTAAAATAAAAACATATTTTTTTAAATTCATTTTGGGATGCTGTGACTGCAATCTAGAGCAGGGGCCCGTTTAGTTGCATGGAATTATCTTTCGTTGATCATATGATACACATTTGGGACCAAAAAAGAAAGTTTCCCCTTAATAGTGGTGTCCCTTGAAGGGAACACCTCTATCCCTTAATAGTGGTGTCCCTTGAAGAGAACACCTCTATTCTGGGGAAACTGACCAAAAACGTGAAATTATTCCCTTAATATGGTTTTGGCATGTTTCCTATACAATGATTACATTTATTTATGTATTTATTTATTACATTTATTTATTTATAATTTTATTAATAACTGACCTAAGAATGAGTTACAGTTGAATTGAACTAATTAATAACAAGAATTTGCTATGCAAGAACAATTAAGGATATGAAGCAACAGCAATGTAATAAAAACAAAAAATGTTGTATATGTTCTCAATATTGTGTCATGATTTGAGTACAATGTTAATGACAA
>NW_022705115.1:0-1016 GCF_011630105.1 Anneissia japonica | reverse complement strand
ACACACAAAATTGGTATTACAAAGACCTAGGTCTCATAAGTGGTTATTCTTGCACTAAATAAGATTTATATGGTCATATAATAATAAATATAATAATTATTACATTTACTATGATTATAATAATTATAATAATAATAACTATTGTAATTGTATTATTGATTATTACTATATGATAATAGGCTCTATCATTTGCATAGGCCTTTGACACTATACGATTAGAGTTGTGTATTCAGCTGCTTTGATTGCCGACATTTTGTTTATCTCGCTCTGTTGTTGTAATAGGCCTTTTGACCGCCTACTATTTTAAAATGTTACCGACTGTTTATTGGTTAATCGGCTCTCATTACTAATTGCGTGCCCATTATCTTAGGATTTATCTTGGTTTATTTCCTACAGTTTTTATTTTGATCTGTTCTGTATTTCCCATTCATTCGTGTTAACGCTGAAGAGGACACAGAAATATTCGTCTTGAATAAATTTTATGTCTATGTTAGCGTATGCAATCGTTTCATTTTCGTTCGTATATACTGTATATATATAGCTACAGCTAACAGTTTAATCAACACCGATGCTACCTGTCCAAATTGGTATATGTTACCTAAGATTCATAAACCTGATAACCCTGGAAGACCTATTGTGTCGGCGTGTAATAGTCCTACTGTTGTCATTAGCGAATTCGTGGACAGTGTTTTGCAACCTATTGTTCAGAAATTACCCACATATATTAAGGACACTAATGAAGCCGTTAAAATGTTTGAAAACTTCGAATTTAAAAACGCTGGAGGATATATATTTACTATGGACGTTAAATCTTTATATACATCTATACCTATCAACGATGGTTTAGTCGCACTTAAATATTTTTTGGAGAAAGACGGTAACAAACCCCGTATATGCTCAGTGGACACTATAATTCGACTTTCAGAACTGGTCTTGTGTACTACAGCATTCGCCTTTAACCATAAATATTATCGCCAAATGTCTGGAGTTAGCATGGGTAGCAAAATGGCACCATC
>NW_022705114.1:800-1029 GCF_011630105.1 Anneissia japonica | reverse complement strand
AATTGTAAAAAAATTGGTTCGTGTGGGAATTAAACACACAAACACCAGGTTTGCTATTTATTATCCACCTTCACCCTTTAAAAAAATGGGTTCGTCTGGGAATCGAACCCACAACCTACAGGTTTGCTATCATTATCCACCATCAACTGAACTGCCTTTAAAAAAAAAAAATTTTAAACCTGGCTCGTGTGGGAATCGAACCCACGACCTTAAAAAAAAATAAATAACA
>NW_022705114.1:0-768 GCF_011630105.1 Anneissia japonica | reverse complement strand
AAAAAAAAAAAAATTGCCCCGTGTGGGAATCGAACCCACGATCGCTGAGTTTACTACCCCTGATCCAGCACGACTAAACGGAGGGAGGTAAACCACGGCCCCTAAGCCATATATATATAATAAGTTTGAATAATTATTGATGAGAGTGATTGTTGTACTATAACATAAAATCTTCTGTCATACATTCAGAGCTTTTGGGGTTTTATTGTTGACTTTGCTATGAAACCAAAACAAATTAAAACGAGCGTAGACAGCAATGATAGCAATTTTATTGTACTTTATAAAAGGATAAGAGACAGACTGTAAAATATTCATTTTGTGCATAAGGTGTCTATATACGGTAGTTAATACTATTAAGTTTGTATCGACCAACCAAAACACTGGTACCATGTCATGAAACCTATTCCGTGTACACCAAGTTCTTCCGAACGCCATTCTCGGTAAACCGGAAAGGGAAGTGTCGGAAGAAGACACGTGTTCGATATGTTGCCAAGATCCCATCGCAATCTTGACGAAACCGTGCGGTCACACGATCGCATGCGAGACGTGCGCGCATCTCACCACCAAGTGTTACGTGTGCAGAGCGCCCATAGTCGAACGTGTCAGGAAAGAGGAACTTGGCAAAGGAAAATAAAAACGATGACGTACGATTTATGAGGACTTTAAAAGAACTATCATTCACATATTCACATATTCACACAAAGAAAAAAAGATGACGACGGTAAGGTTGTCGATGCGGCGTTTGTTACTTGGTATCGATTATATGAA
>NW_022705113.1:0-530 GCF_011630105.1 Anneissia japonica | reverse complement strand
AAGAGAGGGAGGTTATTTTTTAATAGTCTCTATTTCTCTCTTTTTTTTTTATTCGTTTGCATAAAACAAAAATTTATGCCAATATTTGTCCATGGTTTATAATAATTAGAGTAATTCATATGCATTTTTCCTAAAAAAATCTTTTTTAGTGAAACTTTTCCGGGTATGGGGCTTTTCTTTTTGAATTAAATTTTTTCTGTAGTTCTAATTCCAGTAGCCTGTTTAATGGTTAAAAGGATATGGAAGTGGTTAGAAATTCAAGGACATGGT
Source organism: Anneissia japonica (assembly GCF_011630105.1). NCBI lineage: Eukaryota > Metazoa > Echinodermata > Crinoidea > Comatulida > Comatulidae > Anneissia > Anneissia japonica. The sequence continues at coordinate 260 of NW_022705113.1, read as the reverse complement.
CAAAGTCTATGTGATTAAAGGGTGGTAAGGAGAAACAACAGGGTAGGGTGATTAAAGCTTAAAAGTATAGTAATATATGTGTAATAATATGTAATCCATAGATCTATGCTACTGGTTTATCGTTCTTCTCTTAGAGCATTATGCAAAATAAGCTCTATCAGGAAATACTTGGATCAATGTTCAGCAAAACTTATTCGTGCCCCTGTGTAACCTCACGTTTAGACAATTGTAATAGTCGCTTGTTTAGTCTTCTAAAATGT
>NW_022705112.1:0-14983 GCF_011630105.1 Anneissia japonica | reverse complement strand
TACATTTTCGTAATCCTCTAAGGGAAGTATCCTTTTTACCTAAACGTGATAGATAACCAAAAGCAAGATCAGTGGCAGCTCTAGGATATATTTTCTGGGGGCTAAGCTGTCCGACAGGGAGTCTTGAACCGTAGGCCCATGCTGAGGAAAGGGGTTGAAAGGCGTTGCCATTCCCAAATGAGATTTTTTAAAGAACAGCAACCTGTGGATGGCTTGAAATGGCACTCTCAGACTTGGTTTGGGCCTATTTTGTATGTTTGTTTTGGTCTGACTGCCCGAAAAGCTCTGTCCGACGGGATGGGGAGGGGGCCTTGACCTGTCCAGTGGGGGACTTAAGCTCCTCTGTCCCCCTACGGGCACCACCACTGACCCAAGATAAGGAATAGAGAGTGACTGGATGTGCTAACCAGGAACCAATAAGAATAAAATTGACTCATGATTAATAAGATAAACCAAAAGAATTTATTTGTCATTTAATGACAAGGTAGACCAAGCTGGTTCATATGCATCTTCTGTTTTTAGGGGTACATTTTACCACCGAAAAGTCTTAAAATGAAGAGATTGCAAGATGCTAATTTAATCCTATTCTACTACTTTATTTCAGGCTGATGAAGCCTACTGTACACATATTAACCAATGACAATCACCTGCAGGGATCCCGGTGCTTTCTACACTACCATAAAACAATTTGTTTAGCGACAGATTTAAATATTATCGCCTCATGAACTGGCCCTATACCTGGTAACATCAGTCAAAATAAACCCAGGAAAAACCAAACACTAGGTGGTGCAATACAAATCAAATCAATTTATTGATTAATAATAAATATCATTGCCTAAATTGTAACTATGAATAGCCCTATGCCAGTTCACATGATCAGTAAAAATACACCTGGGAAAAACCAAAGAATAAACTAAACGTCACAGCGCGAACTACTGATGAAATCTGAAGTATTTGTAAATGCTATAGATATTGTAGATACATAGAGTATTTGGAAATATTTGAAGATCACCATATTAATGACTGTATCTGTGTGTAAGTATTGTTTAGTTACAAGAGCAAACTGGAGTATTTTGACTTGAATTGAGATTCACAGATTGACTATTCGTCTTCAAACATGCACTACGCCATGCTTAGACATATTTATCTATACACAGTACCATATATGGTACTGTGTATAGATAAATATGTCTAAGCATGGCTCAACTACAGTAGGAGCAGTGAAATGGAGGGATTGGGGTGAGGGAGATTTTGCATTTATAAGCAAGTCTCCATTGACAACTAATTTCAGCAGCGATAATGACATTACTGTAAAATCTTAATAGAAGCATAGGAGCACTTCTTTTCGGGATTATTTTTGCAAACTACAGAGGGGCTTCTTTTCAAAATAAATGCTGTAATTGTTACAATATTTTTATAAAAGCGTTTACTGTAAATTTTAGTTACACTTTGGAATTTGATGTTATGTTAGGTTCACTAGCATGGAAACGACTACATGTAAGGTGGAATGAACAGTTAGCCTTAATGACTTTTAAATGTCTAAAAGGGTATGCGCCATCTTATTTATCATCTAAATTTAAATTTAATATCGAATCCCATTCAAAATGTTCACGTAGTCAATCTCATAATAAAATTATTGTACCACAATGGAGGCAAGAGAACTTTTTTGTATCGCTCAACAAAGTTGTGGAATGAACTTCCACACGAAACAACAACAAATTTCATGGACATGTCTATTACACTTTTTAAAAACTCTTTTAATTATTAATCACTTTTATTGTATATATGATATCTATTTATATTATATATATATATATGTATGTTTTTTACTTTTCTTTTAACTTTTGTATTTTATGTAACTGTACCACTTTGAAAAACAGTACACAAGTACTGAAAGTGCATGCAGTAGAAAGACAGAATAATTAAATAAAATTGTTATAATTTTGTTTCAGGAATGAAGGAGTATAAAATAATCAACAATGTAAAGTAGCAGTAATACTGAGAACATGGCATTAAGTAAAGGTAAACAAAACTTAAATTTGTTGATCTGTTTCATTGCAGATTCCATCTATCACAATACAATACTTAATAATTGGGTTCACTTTCAGATCAGTGGCATCCATCACTTTGATGGTGCACCCACTAACAATATAAAATATAAACAAAGGAATGCAAAAGACAGTTCAAAAACAACAAACGGATAAATAGCATAGCAAAAGCAGAACTATTAGCAATTTATAGTAAAACCCGTATTTGTATATCTAACAAATTGTTATTATAATTAAATAAGTAAACTGAATGAAACACACTGAGCTGCACAAAAACCTGTACTTAGTAGTCGTGTGAAATTACCAGAACGTTGATTTATTTATTTATTTATTCATTTCCTTTTTCTACGAACCAGGGCAGAATCAAAGTCAAATTCAGTATAATATTACAGGTTCTTGTACAGCTCATTGGGCTTTATCCAAGCAAATGGTATTTTTTACAATATTTGTCAAAGACAAAACTTGCATCATTGTAATCAGAATCAACTAAATTGTATTTAAGGGGAAATTCATTATGGATAGACATGTCATCAAATAAAGATGGTGTCTAAAATTTGCTAAACTTGAAGTAAACATATCCCAAAATATATCAAGGTTGTATCACAATGTTATCGACATTTGAGTGACAATTTTCACAACTAGGCATACTGACCTGGGCATGTATAATTGATTATTTTAAATGCTGCATTCCAGTTTCAGTCCATGCCACCTGACTTCTTGCAAAAAATCATAACTCATGCTTCATGTATTCACTGCATCGGTTGCGAAAAATGCAACCGATGGGCTAATCAATGGTTCGCTACAACCAAAAGGAAAAACTGAAAAAAAAAAAAAAAACAATTCAAAGAAAGTAAACAAGGAAAAGGGCTAAGGGCAAGGGCAACTACTGTAAATTATGAGACAACTCAATGACCGCCTTTGAACCACTTCAAAAGGAAAGCTTTTACTCAGGAAAGTTAAGTTTATTAACAATTTTAAATTATAAAAGTTAATAATAATAACTTTAAAACATGAAAACTTGGCTCAACCAAAACAGTTGTTATTCTGCAAGGCTGTGTATACAACAATTTATGTAACCAGAAAATCATATATATTGCAAACACTGTACACTTAATAGAATGTTTAACACAATTGTGGTAATTTCTAACATAAGCTACTGTATTTTTGTTTTGTGTTCCAGTTTGTAAAGTGTAATTAATTTAATTTAATATTCAAGTCTAGTTAATATATTTGGTCATTTAGGGTATGGCATTTTTTTTTCTGGACACAATTCTCTTTGGAATAAAATATTTCATAATTCAATGATTTTATGACATTTATTTAGATGCCAAATAAAATAAAATCAAATGCAACAATTTGGTGTGGAACAGATAATTAAAGTTTAAAAGTGACTTTTATCATTCCTAATACCAAGGCATCAAGAATAATATAATCATAAAATTCATATGCATTGGCAAAGACTTGTAAATCTGGGAATAGAACATGCAGCGCACAGCTGGAATTTGATTATGCATTTATAAAAACAGAATATTATTATGACAATAAATGAATGATGATATTATACATTTTTATATTTACATTGTAGAAGTTGCTGATGCAAATTTTGGAGGTCTTAAGTTGGAAGTCTCAAAATGGTTTGACAAACAGAAGAATGGTTTAAGCATGTTGAAGGTTTTGTACAGGGACCATGTAAAAGACACTTTGGCATTGCATGAGTGTTCTAAAACAATGGAAATCATTGAGTTACTGGTTGGAGCTGGAGATCTGACTCCAACCAATCTCACTCTACTCTATGAAACTATTAAGTTAACAGGACAATTTCATCTGGCGCAGTTAATTAAGGATCGACATCCATCATTCCCAATACCAGAAGACATCAGAAATATTAAAATCCAAAAATTCAAACCGCATCGACAAAGACTTTTAAATCTGGGAATGGCACTTGATCTAGATGAAATAAAACAAATTCGTGGACTGTATAGTGTTGCTGAGAAACATGCAGCTGACAGCTGGACTTTGATAATGGATCTAGAGCAGAAAATGATAATTTGTGAAGAAAAGATGATGGCATTCATTAAAATCTTGAAGAAAAATAAATTCCCAAGTGCAGTAAAAGCTCTAACTAAAGGTAAATATAGACAGGAGCAGGGCTGCCGAGAGCTGCCGTGGGCCCCGTGACAGATTTGCTGCCCAGGCCCATTGGCCTAGGGCCCCAGCAGGACTGAGGGGAGATTCACGGTGGGAGCTGAGGATGAAGTACACGGAAGCTACAGAATTTTTAATGGATTAGAGGACTAATTTAATCGATTACAGAGTGCATATTTTACCAGGTCATAAAAGAAAAAGTATAGAAACATTAAAAGTAAAAGCTATCCTTCCTTTTCATTCATAGAGCTGAAAATATTCACAACTTATGAAAGTTTACAGTAGTGGATACAGGAATTTGAAATAGAGGGGGACCAGAGAAGGACTTCCCAAATGGAGGGTGTACCTCAGCCCCACTATGGATGAAAATGGCACTTTAAGACTTCTTTCTTATTATCTCAATTTTTGTAAATTTTGAAAAAAAGTTTAGTGGTTGGGGGCCAGGCCTCCCATTAACTCCACCACTGATTTAATATATTAACTCAGTATTTACTGTATTTGACAATCAAATCTCAATCAGATCTATTCATATTTTCTAAATTTTATGTATATTGACGATGCAGAATTTGATAATTATTAAACAGTAATGCAAATTTACTATTTGATATGTTGTAAACATAAATGTAGTAAAGTCATGAAAACATTCATGAAAAAGAATTAGAAGAGATTAATTACGATAAATGATCAGCTTTATTTACAATTCTCATGCCAAAAAACACATGAAAGAACTGGATGTATGTATATGTTTAATAACTTTTATTCATTTATTTTATCTTATTATTTTTTTACCTAGTTCCCAAGAGGCGCTTGCCCCGGCCTCACAGCCCCATTGAACAGAAGGTAGAATTGAAAGAAAAGGAAAGAAAGGTGAGTATCTGGGTATAAGGAAAGAAAAAAATATTCAAAAATTAATTAAATAGATCAAAGAAAACAAAAATGTTTTTCAAATTATTTACAACTAAAAATAAATTAAAAGTTGATAATATTTATACACAGTAGTTGATGATATTCATATATTTTTTTTGAATTATGTAAATTTAAAATGGTTTGGCGATTGGACCCAAGGAGCTCATCAGCCCTTTGTTCAACAGTAACATATAATAGAAATCATAAACATCTATTTTACATTAACAGTCTAACTATAAAAAAATTAAAAGTAATAATATCAAATAATAATATACTTGGGAAAACACTGAAGGTTTTACAATTGTTCAAGAAATTCCAGTCTTCTACATTCATCTTTACTAACATAACTTTTGTAACTCAAATCATGATGGATCAAAACGATCTATAAGAAACAACACAAATTTAAAAGCAATACACATAGGTTTAATCAAATTTTTTGCTGGGTCACAGTCATCTTCAGTAAGTAAACTAAAAGAACTAAAATTAATTGACGTCAGCTAATATGCTGCCAGCGAAATAATGTTTATTCATAAATATGCCACGTCAGTTTAAACTGCTACCATTGTGTATGTATACGTAGTGATGTAGGTATACTGAGTTATGGTAATAAATATTCATACTTTAGCGGACTCTTCTATTATAGACAAAGGGTGCGATTATAATGCTGAACTTGTTTTGTACAAAACAAACTTGTTTGTTTGAGTACCATCGATATAAATGATGAATGTCAATAAATTATTATTAGTATATTATTATTATTATTATTACTAAGGTAACAAAAGTGAGGGCAGCAGACTGTCTAAAATTAAAGGTAGAGAAATCTGTGAGCCCAGGTCAGCTAATTGTTGTCAAAGTAATCAAAACAGAAGAGTGTGATATCAATGAAAATCAACTGAAAGTTAAATGGACACAGCCCTCAGGAAGAATCAGCATCACCAATGTTGAAGAAGATGAAAATGGAGAATATTTCACAATGGAAAAGTGCTCACGTCCAGGTTTTTGCAGATTAGATGTGAGTGCTTATGGTGAAACACTCAGACAATCGCCAATGAATGTTGAAATAGTGAAGGAAGGATTAGTAAAATCCTTTCCTGTAATCGATACTCGTGTTACAGATATAGTCGTGCATGATGATTGTTTGCTAGTTTCATGTGAGAGAAATAAAATTCTCAAATTCAAGCAATCAGGAGAAGTTAATCATATTATTACTATGGCTCCATTGCCACAAGGTGCTAAAGTTAACGGAATGTACAAAATGAAGAATGGTAACATAGCATTTAGTGATAAGGGTAATAAGTGCATTAAAGTATGTAAAATAAATGGTCAAATTGAAACAATCGGTCAGGGACTACTAAAGGATCCAAGGGGGATATATGTGAATGAGACATCAAATGTTGTTTATGTAGCAGATTCTGTTCATCATTGGTATGGTACTAGTGGCTGTGTGTACATGTTTAGTATGTGCAATACAAATGGACAAGCAATTAAACCAATTGGTCAGGGAATATTGAAGGATCCAGTGGGGATACAAGTGAATGAGACATCAAATGTTGTGTATGTAGCAGATTCTGGTAGCTTTGTGTACATGTTTGACATTGGCAATGGTAAAATCCATCAAATTAATCCAAATAGTAGAGTTTGTGATATTGCCCTCACGGATAAAGGAAATCTCTTTGTATTTGGGCATACTGAAATCAAACTATTTAATAATGAAGGAAAGCTAATCAAAGAAATTAAACTTGAAACAGAGTATATGCAGTCCCCATTAGCAGTCGTGGATGAGGATGACAACATCGTTGTCGCAGGGTTCCAAGGTTATCCCAACTGTCTAAAAATATTCAGCAGTAATGGAAATCTTCTTAAAACAATTACTTTTGAAGATAATTACTTTTTTGCAGCTATTCCAAAAGCATTATGCATCATTTCATATCATCCACGGAAAATAGCAGTAGGCTTACAATATAATATTACAAAAATGGGTTCGTCTATAAAAATAATCCATTATTAATATCTGCCTTAATATAAGGAATAACCTAAAAAAAATAATTTGACTAGTTAATTTAAAAGAACTATTAGGCTATGAACTTTTAACCAGAAACAGAAAAAAAGTTCACTGATTTATGATCACTTTACTATGGAAATCCTTATATTGATTACCAGGCAATTAAATGCTGTTATTCAAATGATTAGGCTACAGGAAAGGTATTATTTGAATGAGTTTGAATAAAGTACAGTAGAATGCTGCCAGGTTATGTAACTCATGTAAATGATGCTAATGATCATCATTAATATCTTGTTCTAATTTCGAGCTGTTTAAATGCATTTAAGGGCTGGGTATCCCTACTTTTTGTTTAATATTGGAAGTCCTAACACTAAAAATCATATAATTGCTAAAATTCATTTGATAATGTTACATTTACTTTATCTCTTTGCCATGCAAGTTTGCATAAGTATAAGATTTGGTGATGATTTATGATATGAAAAAGATTCTAATCTATTTTTAAAGAATGTTCCAAAAGAGAAAGTTGATATTTGTACATTACGTTAACTTCTGCTTAAAAAATATTTACCTATGAAAATTTTCAGCATGACTAGCATTCAAATTCAATAATACTTTTTATTATAACGAAGGAAATTCATTTGGCCTAGGTATAATTTAAAAAATAATGTACAATGAATGAAATATATATAAAATACTAAAATAGTCCAAGAATGTAAAAATATTTGTTTTAAATGAGGGATTTAACGATTGAAAAAAAAAACACTAAAAATTTAATGAGTTTTGAAGTGCACATTAGTGAAATAATAAATACAGCACTAAATGACACAATCAATATTTATATATTTATGAATATTAGTGTACAAAAACTTTTTAAAGTGGGAACATGTTTTTGAAAAACATACTGAAAAAATTGTAAGTAATTCTTGTAATTTTTCTGTATTTATGAGCAATGCACAGGTATCTGCTAAGGCTGTTATATAATTGATGTATTTTTATTGTGATTTAACTTTATTTACATAAAATAAAATTTAAAAAAAATATAATAATAATAAACAAAACAAAATAATTATAGAGTTAATAATTGATGAATTATATTGTTTCAAATACCTAATTATATAGTTAAATGTAAATAATTTGTATTGTTCAACATAAAAGTATTGTTCAACATAAATAACGGTAGTTAAAAGTAAACAGTTCTGAAAGAAAAAAGAAAATATTATAGCATCCTCTATCCGCATGTATGCCACTGCATTATGCCCTTATTTTTCAATCATATCTAATTTTGAAGTATAGTATAATCACAATAAATATCAAAATACAACAGTAGTGTATTTCAATGCTACACTTATCACCCCCCCCCCCCCCCCCCCCCCCCCCCCACTCTGAAATTTTCATAAAAAAAAAAAAAATGAGAAAAAGACAAAAATTGACTTAAATTTTGAGTCTAAGAGTGCCATTTTTGGCCACTGGTATACACCAAGTGTAGCTATTTTGACACATTGAATTGCATGTGTTAGGCTAATGTTTAATATTTTCTTTGGTGAAATGAAATTTTACATTAACTAAAACCTGCATACAATCATAGTTCTTTATCAATAATTAAATCTCACTTTATAATTATTATTGTATGGTGAAACGGAACCAGATGAAACATACATAAAATAAACTACACCTGATACTACTATATTACTACTTAAATATTCTTCTGCGTCCATTTCAAAGACAAAGTAAAATAGAATAAAATAAAATGTAAAATGTGCTTTAATCTATTTACAAATTTAAAATCATAAAATAATTGTATTTTGTATATAATGTTTTTTTTCATAGTATCATGAGATACATTTTTCAAATACTGTAGACCTGAAAAATCTGATAATGTTTTGGTTGTATTAATTTAAGTAGTATTAATTAATTACTATGTACTAGAGAATAGACCTACCATACATTTACTATGTCTTAACGTCCAATAACAATAAATATTATTAAGAAATGTTGCTTATGCTATTGATATAGAACTATAACTGTATGTTGGTTTATGTTGGAATAGATATTAAAATGTAACATTAAAAAAAATGTTGTGCAGTGCTATAGTACAGGACTATTAGCTTTATTTATGCAAGACCAGATTAACATAGGGGCTTTTGGGGGTGCCAGCCCCAGGCCCACAGGCCCCAAATCCCAGGAAGAATTTAGCCACAGAGTATTTAGGCACTCTAGCAATTTCAGCCCCCAGCCACACAGCCCTTTAATCCAGCCCTGTATTTATGTCTATTTTCATATCTTATTAGGTGGTATTTATAAAAAATAATATTAGATACTTAACATCATGATACTAGAACAACCTAATTAACAATTCATATTAGGTTGTACTCCCTTAATTATTATTTATTAATTATATATAATTAATTAAATACCTATAGCCTAATTAATTGATTCATTAGATTGTATTGTTATTAATAATTGCAGTTTTTATGCTTTTTTTTTTAGGTAGAATCATGAGCAAACATATTTCAAATACATTGTTCAATTTGTTATTAGTTATTATTAATGCAAAAAATGTTTTAATAATTAGGTTGATTTAATTTAATATAATTTATTAACTATATAATCAATTAAATACAACCTAATTACTAAATAAATATAATGTATACTGGGGTAATAATGTGGAAAGAGACTTAGTTGTATAGAGCGCTATATAAAAACCTGCTATTATTAATATTATATTATATTTACTGTGTATGTTTCATCGTTAAATTATTATTATAATAATAGAGGTGTCTGTAATATGCATGCTATAAGTCAACCATTATTATTGTTATTATTATTATTTATTATTATTATTATTATAAAGTGTTACTTATGTATTAAAATAGAACTATAATTTTATGTTGGTTTATGTTTTTGAAATAGATTCCTTGTCTGGCCTGAGCCTAGCCTAGGCTATTGAAAGTGTAACATTTTAAAGAAAAAATGATGTGTAGTGCTGTAGTCTGGGAGGCCTATGAGCTATATTTATGTCTATTATCAGGTGGTATTTATCTAACAAAAATAAGTTATACTAGAACAACCTAATTAACATTTCTTATTAGGATGTATTCATGTAAGTATTATTTATTAATTATATATAATTAATACAGCATCATTAACTGATTTATTAGGTTGTACAGATATATAATATTAATTTAACCAAAAAATAATTTATTGGGTTGAATTTATTCAAGTTATCATAAATTTACTTAAATAAAAACAGTTATTATTAGATTGCATTTACTAATAAATACAACCTAACCAGATCGTATTTATTCAATGAAATATACTATGATACAAAAGAAAAACAGCAAGCAGAAATGATGATGCTCTATGGTACATTTAGTATAGTAAATACAACCTAATAAAAAATTAACCTAGTTAATACATATATATACAGTTCTTTACACTGTAGGGAACAGAAGACGAAGGAGCAATTACTTCCCAGAAAAACTGCCTGAAGGCTGCAGGGCTGAAGGCAATTTTTGAAGGAAAATAGATTATAATTTTAAATACTTTAGGTCTAGCAATTTTCTTTCAACTATTATGGTTGCCTGCCTCTGTTATCTATACTTTTTTGTTGGGCCTAATAAATAATGAAATGAAAAGGAATGTGTTGTCTCATTCAATTTTTTTTTTTTTTTTTTTTTTTAAATGCATCTTAGGCATGTTGGGCTAATAAGACATGAAAATTCTTTTCACAAGACAAACATACACTGAACTACAGGAACAACATGGGATGAGTGCCAAAATCATATTATGTGCATCAACTATGATATTATTATCACTAGTCATAGCATCATTAATTTGAACGAGGTAGCAATTCAGGTATGGCTCTGGCCTTCTTTACAATATACCAACTTGCCATTATCAGACCTGTTCTGATATGCTAAGATCTCCTAATTTGAGATTTTCAGAGTTTGTTACGACACATTTGTATAAAGGAGTCATTTTGAGGATCCCCAGTTGTCTTACTTATTCTATTGCTAATAGTAGCAAGTAACTTCGACGACCCACTTGACAGGGGTCTTGAATCTCTTTTCACCAAGCCAGTTTCATTTCAATTTGCTTTTATTTGAATATTTATGATTTTTGACAATGAGACAAATAAATTAAATCAAATTAAATCAAATCAAAATTTTCGCACCAAAATTGCAATTACCCGGATCATAATAATAATAATATAGATAATAATAATATAGATAATAATAATAATAATAATAATAGATGGATTTATATAGCGCAAATAAACGAGGTCTCTATTATATCATGAGAACAATGGCTTAATGATTCCTAATGGAATTGTTTTATAGTAATCCACCCATTTTTCCTAGTTTTTAAATATGCTAAATTCTGTATCTCATTAACCATTCCTGAGTTTTTCTCAACAACATAAATATTAAAATAAAATTAAATATTATATGATGTTTAGGAAAACAGTAACTGATTGATTTTTTATAGTATTCATGGTGTACATGGCAGAATTACAGAAATAAACATGGATACACCTGTACATGAAACTTGTTTGGATGCCTGGAGATACACCTAGTTCATTGTAAACTCAGTTAATCATGAAGTCACTCATAACCGCTTCCTTACCAATTTCCATCACTTCATGTCGCACACAAGGAATTTTATCAGTATAATCAAGAAAATGTAATACTCATAAATTATGATGTTTCTTTTTATTTTTCTTTCCAAAAGTAGGACCGGCCTCTTCCCTTCCCCCCCCCCCCCCCCCACAAATCTGCCACTGCTGACAATTCGTAGCCTGTGAGGGACTTAAGCTCCTTGCCATTGCCGACAGCCCCCTAGTGCCAGCATGAACACCATTCTTTAATAGGTCATAAAATGTATTTATATAATTTACAGAATGCTAGTGATTAAAGTGATTATGAAAATGAAAAACAGATAAAAAAAAACACTGGAAATGTACGAAAACAAGTGACAGCAAATTTTCTAGAATTAAAGGGAAAGAAACCTGCAAGACGAGGTGAGACAATTGTTGCCAAAGTAATCAAAACTGGTGAATGTGATATACATGCAAATCAACTAATGGCAAAATGGATATTGCCTACAGGAGAAATCAACATCACACAAGTTAAAGAAAATGACAATGGAGAATATTTCACGACACAAGAAAGCAAAATTCAACAAAAGCATCACAGTATGCAATATGAATGGTGAGGTGATCAAATGAATTGATCAAGGAATATTGAAGTGTCCAAGTGGGATACATGTAAATGAGACATCAAGTGTTGTTTATGTAGCAGATTCTACTAAATATTGGCTTTATAGTGATAGTGGCTGTGTACCTGTTTGACATTAATAATGGTAAAATGATCCAGAAAATCAACCAGCATACTCAACATCGAATTTGAAAAGTTTCTTCATGTTCTAATCAACCTTGTTTTACAAAACTAATTTTTCAATTACCACTTGTCAACAAACAACGATCGGGCAAGTGTCTTTCTTTTCTTTCCACAGGCACACGTCAAAGTGCTAGGCATAAAAACACTAGCCTAGCAATTTTTGCGGTGATAAAATAATGAGGTACTGTTTTTTTTTTTTTGCAAACGAACCTAAAAATAATCAAACCAAGCATGCACTATGTGAAAAAATATTGAACTGTGGGGAATAAGCAATTACATGTATCACAGGAAGTTGCAGTCTGCAGTCATGACGACACGATTGACTTGCATAATAATATATGCACCTTCTGTTTTTTATATTTTGCCACCGAAAGTTCTAAAATGAAGAGGTTGCTTTTTTAAATGCCACTCCATTTATTTTAGGCTATATGTAGTTGATGAGGCCTAGGCCTATCAACCACTGTCACCTGTTGGGATCCATGTGCTTCCCTACACTATTACAAAACAGTTCATTGATTAGCGATAAATATGAAGATAAATATTATTGAATAAATTGTAACATTAATTGGATTTCTGCCTCCAGGTGCCTTATATGTGTTTTATGAGTTTGCTCTCCCACTCTCTATTCTGTACTCCATACCAACGTACTCAATACCAACAGACACATTCCGAAGGTCACACATGCATAGATGACGATCTGTTTCATTGCGGATTCCATATATCAGGATAATATCACTGATATCGACCTTCAAGTGACAAGTTTCAAATAGGCATACTGACCTGGGCATGATAATTGATTATTTTTCATGCTGCATTCCAGTCCAGTACTTCTTGCAAAAACTCATAACTCATGCTTCATTTAATCACTGCTTAAATCCCTACTGGGAGAGGTTCTGCTTGTTTAACTTAATTTATTACAGGCCAGGGAATACCAAAATGCCAACAGTTTGCACTACTGTACACTGTACAGTGACTCCTCCTTACTGTGACACCTTGTTAGGGCTAAGGTCAAGGGACCTACTTTAAATTATGAGACAGCTGCTCAATGACAGCTTTTTGAACCATTTCAAAAGGGAAGCTTTATTTAAAACACAGAAACTTGCTCAACTAAAACAGTTGTTATTCTGCAAGGCCCTGTAAGTAACCAGAAAATCAACAGAAAAAAATGACGTAAAATTAACTATAATCAAACAATTGTTTAAACGACCAAATATCTTAACTAGACTTAAATCTTAAACTAACTTAATTACACTTTACAAACTGGAACACAAAACAAAAATACAGTAGTTTATGTTAGAAACTACCACAATTGTGTTAACAAACATTCTGTTATGTGTAATTACAATGTCGCAAATATGCATTTTAAATAAAGACAATTTCTTAAAATATTTTTAACATTGTTCATCCCAAAGTTCTTCACCTCTACAGTATATGACAAACTTCTTGTAGTCAGTCCAGTTTTTGGTTTTGGCAATATTAATTCTGGTTTAGTTCTTATATCATAGCAATTATTTTTAAAGACAAATCTGTTAGGTAAATAATGTGGTGCAAGGTTATACATAGTGATGACTTCATTTATATATAGCCTTTGGTATAAATAAAAATATCAAATTACAAAGATAAATATTATTAATCAATATTTGTCTGTACATTGATTTATCAGATTTTTTTAATGTCACAGAGTGATGATGATGATGATGATTATTATTATTATTATTATCATCATTATATGGAAAGACTATATCTAACAGAGTGATTATTATTATTATTATTATATTTTATTATTATTATTATTATTATTATTACCATTATATGGACAGACTGTATATGTTGACCTAAAGGAGATGAAGCTCATACTTTTCATAATACACTTTGTGTCTTACCTGGATATTTTGTATGCTAATTTTAATTATGCATATGCAAATTACTTATGCTAATTGTGGATGATTGTGAGGGGTGGACTGTGTAGAGGTCAGTTGAGGAAGATTGGCTGAGCGTGATATAGCTCAAGGGAGGCCAATGATTTGAATGGCCAAAAGATAGGCCTAAAGGATTGGAATTATCCTTGATTTGAGAAGTATCCTGCAGTATGTGGCTAAGTGTAGCCTGGAATATGCCTGATATATACAAGAAAACTGTGGTGGAATTGAGCCACCAAAGTTTTATGAAAAATATTACAGGAAACCGTGGTGGAATTGAGACGCTGGAGTTTTATGGATAATACTGCCGAGAAAACTGTGGTGGAATTGAGCCACCCAAGTTTTATGAAAAATATTACAGGAAACCGTGGTGGAATTGAGACGCCCGAGTTTTATGGATAATACTGCCGAGAAAACTGTGGTGGAATTGAGACGCCCGAGTTTTATGGATAATACTGCCGAGAAAACTGTGGTGGAATTGAGACGCCTGAGTTTTACGGATACTGTGCTACAAGAAACTATTGTAGGAAAGCTGGGGGAATTGAGCCGCCCAAGTTGATTTGT
>NW_022705111.1:0-681 GCF_011630105.1 Anneissia japonica | reverse complement strand
AATACTAAATTTAAACAAATTAGAATACTAAATATTAGACAAATACCATTATTGTAGTAAAGTATCCTCTATTAAAGTACATTAATGGAGTATTTAATTTTGTTAATGAATGAATAACCTGTTCAATAAAATATTTTAGCTTGTAATTATTATTATAGAAATGAGTCCTATTGAAATACTGTATAATACTGGTTATGTGTATAAGAGACAGACATAAAATGATAAAATGGTAAGATCTTAGTGATGGATACATTTACATTCAAATTATTATCTTAGTTATATAATATAAATTCTGTAAATGTAAATTAATGATAATTATTAAGAATTCAAGACATTCAAATTATGATCACGACCGCCCCAGACAAAATCATCGATACACAAGTTCATGTATTAGGAAGTTATTAAAATTTCACTAAGATATTTCATACTTATAGTTAACTTTTTCCTATTAATTATTGTCGATGCGACATAAAATTAAACATTTCTAATTAAACACACAAAAAAAATCATACATCTTAAACAAAATTTTGAAGGAAATGAAACTTCAGAAAACAATAGTGTAGAAAGTGCTATATATTAAAAAGTCTATTGAGTGAAAGTAGATAAACTTTATTTTAAGTAAACAGCTTTAAGTTATTTGTGATTACATTGTTTACTACAAAATAATGTTAAATAATTGTT
>NW_022705110.1:0-679 GCF_011630105.1 Anneissia japonica | reverse complement strand
TCCTCCGGAGCCTGACTTTAACAGAATGTTTTCATCATACTAAATAACTAAATAAATAATTATTAAAATGAAACAGAATAAAAAAAAATAAAATGTAAATAATGACCTATCCTAGTAATAGTAGTAGTAAAAACTATATTTTTAAAATATAGTATGAATATTACAATATTTATGTGAAAAAATCAAATCTGATATAATTTATAATATTATGTTTTAAATGTGGGAAAACAAACATCATCATTAGTTTTTAAATATTAAAAAAATCTATATCTCATTCACCGTTCCCCAGTTTTTCGTCAAACAACTTTTTTTGTCTTAGAAAAATCAGTTCTACAACATATCAAAAAATTTTTTTCCTCCGGAGCCTGACTTTAACAGAATGTTTTCATCATACTAAATAACTAAATAAATAATTATTAAAATGAAACAGAATAAAAAAAAATAAAATGTAAATAATGACCTACCCTAGTATTAGTAGTAGTAAAAACTATATTTTTAAAATATAGTATGAATATTACAATATTTATGTGAAAAAATCAAATCTGATATAATTTATAATATTATGTTTTAAATGTGGGAAAACAAACATCATCATTAACAGACAGAAGTGAGGCATTCAACCTACATTCATTATTTTTACTTTCACTTCAAACAAGCAAACATTTTAAAGAAATAATGT
>NW_022705109.1:0-969 GCF_011630105.1 Anneissia japonica | reverse complement strand
GCTTATTAGTCCATCAATACAGGGGCAGCGCTAGCGCGGGGTTCAGGGGCAAAAGACCCCCGTTGAGGACCTCTGGACCCCCGCTTGGACCCCCAGTCGGGAAATTTCCAGCAAGTTCGTCGGGGGAGAGGGGTGAAATCAAATCTCGGGCGCCGTAATTATGCTTTTTAAATAAATAATCCCATAATTAACACAACATTTTATTATCTTTTAATTTAAAAAAATCCCCGACAAATCTATTTTTCCCCTACGAGGGGAGGAGGGGGGGGGCTAGGCTTCCCCGACGGGGAGGGGCGTGGAGCCCCTTGTCGGGGAGCTTGGACCCCTCATCGAGGAATTCCTGGCGCCGCCCCTGCATCAATACATCCTATAATCTACTCTGCCAGAAGACAACAGTTTAAGGACGCTGCAAAGTGTATGGTAATGAGATTAAGAACAGGCTGGTCAGGCTTAATAAATCAATAGTTTTAAGCGTAAATAGAAATATTATTCCGCTTAGTAAAGCATGTTCGGACACAATATATCGAAATGAATTTATTTTACTGAATGTACGGTACTATTGTGCACGGCAGCTGTAAATATAAACAATGAACATGTTTAATAAACTGGACTGAGAGTACATTCAAAAATTGTATTTGTTCTTTGATTATCTTTTATTGTTAATATGTTCCTAATATTTAGAGATTGAGATATCCCTGATTTTTCACATGAAAAGAGGAGGTTCTCTCCGGGCAGCCTCTTTCTATTTTACCAAAATTTTCCTCTAAATGTTCGCTAGAGGGCATATATTTTTACAATGCCTCTGTCATGATGGAGTTTTCATAGTACCTATTACGACGATTTTCTTTAAATTTAATTTAAAGGCAAAGGGCAAAATATATCCCAGGAGCGAACTAAAGTGGCAATCCTTACACAAGTCATACATACAATCAAAGTGTTCTCAAAAGTTTCATCATGAAGCTTATGGAG
>NW_022705108.1:317-874 GCF_011630105.1 Anneissia japonica | reverse complement strand
GAAGGGCACAGATCTGTTTTGAAAGGTGGAGGGGGAGGACATTTTGTAAGTCGACACCCACCCCAATGGTTGGAGCTGAGGTGAGAAAATAGTACCTCTAAATGGCCAGAAATGACACTTTTAGTAAAATTCATCATCATCACATCACCATTAGTCAAAATAAAGCGCCAAAAGAAATTCTCATGATCTTTTATCAGGGATCTACTTAATATCCAGGACAACTTAGGCATACAAAGCTTAAAAACATTGTCTTTGAGTATGTACTTTACATAGGCCTACTTCAAAAACGTGATTTAACAACCACCTCAGCCCCACCATGGCTGGGGCTGAGGTGAGAAAATTTGAGGAAATAGTAGCTCTCGAGATTGGCGGAAATGACACTTTTATATAATAAAATTCATCATCATCACATTACCATTATAGTCAAAGTGAAACGCCAACAAATTTCTCATGATCTTTTATCAGGAATCTACTTAATATCCAGGACAACTTAGGCCTAATTATAGCTTACTAAGCTTTAACTATATATACTATAGTATGATCAACAAATCACAACT
>NW_022705108.1:0-240 GCF_011630105.1 Anneissia japonica | reverse complement strand
TTGTTATTATTATTACTATTAGTAGTAGTATTATTAAACAAACATGATCCTTTATCAGGGATTTTTGACAACCATAGAGATCTTATTCGTATTAATGTGTGTGTGATATACCATAGGAAAAAGCTTAAATACATTGTCTTTGAGTTTGTACTTTACATAGGGCTACTTCAAAAATGGGATTTCACAACCACCTTAGCCCCACCATGGCTGGGGCTGAGGTGAGAAAATTTGAGGAAATAG
>NW_022705107.1:2196-3738 GCF_011630105.1 Anneissia japonica | reverse complement strand
TATTTACCCAGGTCTAATCTAGAGGCTTATATCTGTGAAAAACGTATAATTGTTGATTCATTATATTTTTTTTTTCTGCAGTCAATTAAATTGAAAGCATTAACTGTACAGGAGGCTAACCCAGCCATGCCTGTGATAAGATAGTATTCAGAACACAGCCCAGTGCCACCCTACAATACATTGGTAGCCCTGCAATCAATGATAATTTCATAAGGGATTTTGAAGGCTTCCCGTGAAAATCATTGCGTTTACGCGGCGGCAAGTGGGAACCGTATGCATTTTGTTACGTTGCGTCACGTAAGAAGTGTAAATTCAAATTTCCGTAAGGAGTTGGGATACGAAATTTCCGAAAGAGTATTTCTTTACGTTGCGTTGCGTACCGTACGTTGCGTTGTGGCATTTTTTTTTGCAAATGGGAATCAAGCTTTAATTTTTCTTGCGATACGACGACATAGTAAATGGCGTAATTTGTAGTTCTTACGATTGGCTGCCTTCTTTCTCACTAATGCCATCCTTGGTGCCGGCCCAGGATTTTGGCGCGAATATTAGATCTCTACCTTTCTTTCTGAGCTGATACTGGAAATGTTAGCAAACATCTAGCAATCACATGGATCATTGCAAAGAGGTTACTTTATTAAAATACAAATAGGCCTATCGATGTTTTTAAAAATTTGATGCTTCGAAGATTCCCTGAACATTCGTGTTTCACCATCAAATTTTAAATCTTGGAAATTCATTAGACGTTTATTTTTACTTATGTGCAGTAGGTGTGACTATAATACCCTCTATTAAGCAATTAGTAGAGCTGTGCATAGGCAACTAGTAGAGCTGTGCATAGTACACTATAGGAAAACGAAGATTAGGTTTAATGCTTGAAAAATTTTTGTTATAAAAAACACAATTAATAACTATTTATAATAGAAGAATTTTGTTTGTAATGCTATTTGGATAGACATTCGTCAAAGAAGTAATCTTTTCTTAAAGCATTTGAGAGAGAATACAGAAATCGCATTTCGGTCGGTGCAGACAGGTAAAATGTGCTACGGCCTAGTAGGCATAGTAGGCCTAGTAGTTAGTAGTAGTAGTAGAAGTAGTAGTAGCAGCAGTACCAGTACTAGTAGCCAGCAGTAGTAGTAATAGTCGGCCTCGGTGACGGCCCGCCTGGCCGTTGGCCCTACAACACATCTAATTTCGTTCCTTGAGTCTTTAAAATAGGTCTAGAATATTCCTATTAAACGTTCAGTTTGTCTAGTAGTTTGTCCAATGATTCAATGAATGAAATCAATGAATGAAATTAATTTTTCATACTTAATATTGAATTTGCTTTCTTCGGGTTCTAATTAACCTTGTTTTACAAAAGTAATCTTCAATTACAATTTAATTTTCATCGCGGTGCGCGATATCTTTGCGGTGACGAAAAAATGAGGATTTTTTTTTTGCACATGAACCTAAACAAAAATTCAAGCCAAACGTCCACTAATTGAAAAATTAGTGGACTGTGGGGGATAGGCAAATAACATTGGGAGTTGCAGTGATGACGTC
>NW_022705107.1:0-1695 GCF_011630105.1 Anneissia japonica | reverse complement strand
AAAAGTCAAGTGGCGCAGTGCAAAACTAAAGTGGTGCAGTGCAAAATTCAAGTGGCACAGTGCAAAACTAAAGTGGCCACTTCTGCACTTGACTTTTGGCGATATTGTATGGAGCGCCAATTTGACATCAAAATGTAAATAAACTCATTTTTACTAGGCCAGCATCATTATTATTATTACAGTACTTCGTTCTCGTCGGGAACATCCCCCTATCGGGGACCTCAGCCCCAGTCGGGAAAATCCTGGTGCTACCCCTGAATCAAACTGTATTTAGACAAAGATAATTCCATACACATTCTCAATACTATAGTGTCGCATCAGAGCATGACATTTTCTTTCTTTTATTGAATGTTCTTCTGGAAATCCAACTTTATTAGTATGTTCTACCTCCTTTTAAATCACCATTTGAACATGCAATTAAATTAGTATTCAATTCCTCAACTATACTGTAGTACATTTGAACCAAAATAAAGGCAATACTGTGCTCATAAATAATTTAATTACTTTTTGTATTAAATATTGAACGTAACTAATGAAGGGTACAGAAAAGTGGCAGGGCCTAAAAAGGTATACCTTAACAATGGCCTCTTGGGAAAAGGACCCTAACCAAAACTTAACATGGTGTAAATAAATTCATCGTCATTCACATGAAAATAACATTTAACAACATAAAATTATTGATGATGATAATGGTCATAATAATAATTAGGACCGTCCAGATGCGTGCACAGCTCTGGAAGAAATATATCGTGGCACCATTCATATAAATGTCTTGTCATTGAGTTTAGCCCTTCGCGGTCCCGGCGCCTGGGCCGGCCCTAAAGGGCCCTGCCAAGACCCAGATACGGGATAAAGACAAGGATACTGTATCACAGCGCTTTACAAAACAAACGTAAAAGTTTGATATATTTTGAGAACTGTAAATGACTCTTCAGGGAAGATTTGAACTGTTTGATTGATGTAGATCAAACGTGATGTTGCTGAACCACATAATATTGTGTTTTCCTTAGCGACGGATGGCAGTAGTGACGAGGAAGATCATTTTGTTCCTGTTCTTATTTCCCACGAGGACAAAACTACAGGTGGTACAGACTTTATAAATTGAAACATGTAAATAGGCCTAGGCTATATTAATATAATAATAAATTATTAATAGTAATGTGTATTTATTAGAAACTCTACTGGCTGTGTGTGTAGGCCTAGGCCTGCAGTATTTTCCTGTAGCTTTAAAATCGATTATTTATGCCCTTATCTTTACTGATATGTTATAGCTTCGCGTCATCACCAAAATATCATACCTCTTTTCCTCTTTAATATGTTGGCAGGTTTATAGATACTTAATTGCACAGATAACGAAATGAAAAAATATTATATAATAAGACATACGTATTATTTGATTAAAAACAAATATGAACAACGCTAAAAAAAAATACAGGTTATAACTACTATAACTCACTTGCGAATTTTTTTCGCTAGTATTTGGGGACGTACTGAGTATTCGGTACGATATCACGTCAGGTAGGGCAAACATCACTCCTATAACTACTAAACAGTTGCCGAGATTGATTTTGGCGTAGGTGGACTACATTTGAAAAGTACTTTTAAAGCCAAAATCGGTCCGGCGGACCGATTTTGGCCCCCGGACCAAATTTTTCCTGACAGGCCTGTTCATACACTCGTGTTGTTCGTGTTTGT
>NW_022705106.1:0-605 GCF_011630105.1 Anneissia japonica | reverse complement strand
CATTTTGGTCCACTTTCTACAAATTCGCAAATAGCTGGTTACAACATGTTTTGCCAACCCAATAATACCAATAATGATGCTTCTTGCTCAACTTCACTACCCTACACTGAAGCAAACAGCATATCCGTAGAATGGGACATATCAAGAGATTTAGCTTAAAACATGCACCTTATTATTTTTGGAAAATGATTCCAAAAAGACTATTAGACAATTTGTCTTTTTGAACAAATAACAACCCTCATTCACAACTGCCAACTATGGTGTTATGTCATTGGCAGCCTATTTGTTCACTTGATAAAAAAATAAAAAATTCCACATCATTCCAAAAATCCTAAGATTTAATGAAAATTTAACAAAACATTCCAAGACACAAATAGGACTTTCTATTTTGTATATACTGTAGTATTCGTGATTAAATTTGATATTGCTTAATCTCAATCGAACACGCGTCTGTCCCGTTTTTTTTTTTTTTTTTTTTTTTTTTTTTTTTCATTGTACAGTATCGCAAAAACTAGAGCAGTCTCAAAATCAAAAATCTTTCAACTTATATTTTGACTCCTTTTGAATTTATTTTTAGGAATCAAATCTGTATCATAACATAGGGC
>NW_022705105.1:0-1105 GCF_011630105.1 Anneissia japonica | reverse complement strand
CAGGGTTGTTTGTTGCATTTTTGCCTTTCTTGTCCTGTTTTAATTACATGATTAATGAATAAATTAAATTCAAACTAATCAGAATTGATTGGAAATTGGACTGGAGAATATTGCCAAAATTATTATCCAATGTTCCAAAGGATAATGGTTCCTACGATTTCTCAAAATAATTTAGGCATGTTAAAGTGTTTTATGCTCTGCTTATGCACCTAATAACAGAATTAATTACGGAATTCACTCAAAATTGTGGTATTTCATTTTTATTTATTTTATTCAATGCCCAGGTAGATTTATTAATAATGATACAATGAGAATACAATACTTTTCACGTATATAAGATATATAAAAAATGAAATAGAACAAATACAATAATAATGTAATCAAATCGTAACATTCATGCATTTAGACTGCTTAATACAGTCATGGGGTATGATAGAGTATATCAACAAAGAGCCAAGGTAAATTATATATCACTCAATGCTGTATACGTTCTTCTTACAGGGAGATAATAATACTAGGTAAAGTGGGTTGACAAACTTGAGTTGTAAATTCACAGAATTGGAATTCAATAAAATAAATTAATAAAGCCTTGTAAGTCTACTTTAAAATCACTTTAGCGCTTGAAGATAAAAATGTATATTTAATTCTCTGAACTATAGTTTAAGAAACGTTTAAAAATAATATATTCACATAATGCTATATGCAATTCAATTTTCAACACACTGCTGAGTTACCAACATTGCCTCCGCAATCATCTAACGTCAAATGCAATGCATGCAGTCAGTCGTATACATTTATATAGGATGATCTATGCTAATTAGGCTTCCACTCTGGCTTAAGCGATGGCCTTCATTATGATTGGTCGGACCTAAGAAATCTTCCCGCTTACGAACCATACAACTGTTACGTCAGCTATTGGCAAGTGGTATTTGTAATGACTTTCAAAACAAAACCCTTGAATTGATGTTTGCTACACTAGTAGTAGTAGTATTAAGTACCGTACAATAAAGAATCGTGAGGAAAAATTCCACTCTGTTGCCTCCAAAAACAATGTAAATACAATATGTTACTTAAAACCACCACACCATTTGAACTCAATATTAGG
>NW_022705104.1:39649-40391 GCF_011630105.1 Anneissia japonica | reverse complement strand
TCTCCAAAAAATGTTACATTGTGTCTCGGCTTGGTGTAAAAGGTGGCGAATCAGCTTGAACGAAGACAAGACACAAATCGTTCATTTTCGTACTAAAAGCAGGGAAAAATCTAGCAAAAAGTTTGAATGTTGTAATTTTAATATTGACATAGTTTCTGGCTATAAATACCTGGGTATTTGGTTTGATGAATCCCTTGATTATTATTTATCTGCCAAAAACCTGGCTGCATCTGCATCTCGTGCACTGGGATTCGTCATTAGTAAAGTTAAAGCCCTTGGGGGTATCAATTTTATTTCCTTTACCAAGCTTTATGACTCACTAAAAAAATACAAAAAATATACCCTACTACATAAAGATCAGGACATTTAAAATCAGATGCAGTACATTGTCCCTGTCTCTTATACACATCTTGCCGTTTCTTCTTAGGTGTGGGGAAATACACACCAAATGACGCAATGCTAGGCGACATGGGTTGGGACCCCCCTATCGTGCACCAGATGCAGGCTATAACCCGTTTATGGAGCCGTCTCTCAAAATTGGATGAAAACTGATATCCAAGTAAAGTTTTCCGTTGGTCACAACATTTGGCAGATAAGAATATAAAAAATTGGTACTATAATGTTAAAATATTGTTCTCTAAAATGAACTGTGAACTCAATTTAAATATTGCAGAAGAAATTAACTCCCGTGATCTGGTGGATAAAGTTAATAACGCCTCAAAATTGTATGTTGAAAACCGTT
>NW_022705104.1:8585-39559 GCF_011630105.1 Anneissia japonica | reverse complement strand
TAGCTTCGGTACAGCCAGTTACGTGACCACTTGCATGAAGAAATGTAATAGACGTGCTTTGGCCCTTTTCAGATCGGGTTGTGCACCCATTGCCATAGAAACCGGGCGTTATAACAATACTCCAGTTAATGAGATGAAATGTAATCTGTGTAATCTGGATTATATTGAAAATGAATTGCACTGTTTTATTGAATGTTCAGTATACACTTCTTTCAGAACCCAACTGTTTAATGATCTTGCTAAATTTAATCCATCCTTCTCTGACCTAAGTAATATTGAAAAATTTACATACTTGATGAGTGATGGCAATCACTGTTATATGGTTGCAAAATTCGCCCATCAGATTCTTTCAATACGGCAGTCTATTTTGTTTAATCACTAATGTTGAGATTTGTGTGGTTTTTTTTTATATTATTATATGTTCTATTTGTAGACTTTTTCCTTTCTTTCATGTTGCGTGGTAGTACACAAAAACAAAAAAAGGGAAAAAAAGTGAAAAAAGAAAAGAAAGAAAAAAACAAGTTATGAGCCCTTGAAGCTTTTTTCATGTATTTTTTAAGATGTGTCACTCATAAGCCAGTATTGGCTGGTCTTATTGTATTATAAGAGTGTGACGTTAATAAAGACAAAACTAAACTAAACTTCAAAACCGTGTGGAGCACAGGTATATATGCTAGTAGAGAATATAATCATCATAAAGGACATTATTTAGTATAAAATAATAGTAGTTTTAAAATATTGTTATGGAAGAAAATTGTCATGAAAATGTATTTTATACAAAGTGAAAGTTGGGTTATATTTACCTAAATTTTAACTGTAATGTTATTGATTGCATCATAATAGTAGTTTTAAAATTTTGTTATGGAAGAAAATTATCGATGAAAATGTATTTCATACAAAGTGAAAGTTAGTTATTTACCTAAATTTTAACTATAATGTTATTGATTGCATTATTTCATTTGTTTACAGAGGTTTTGACTGTGTCTGGATTGGTAATAATGAATATGTTGTTTATTCACATTATGCTATCCTTTGTACGGTTATGAGCTGTCGTTGGTTAACACTGTTTTCAATTGTGTTACAGGACGGCAATACTCCACTTCACAAGTTGTTACAATTTAACCATTCGTATGGAGATCACATAGATGCAACTAATTACTTAATAAAGGCTGGAGCGAATGCCAAATTAAAAAACCAGGTAAGGTAGATAAAAATGATGACAATGAAGATGATGATGATTATTATGATTATGGTGATGATGAAGATGTTTATAATTAAATAATGGTGATAAGGAGCATACTGAAATTAATGATGGCAACTATAATGTCGATATTGTATGGCAACTAATAATATTAGGATTTAGGCCTATACACTACAGTAAGCGAAATGTTTATTCATGATCGTTGTAGCAACTATTGATTTTTGTCAATGTTTTATTGTTAACATGAATATTTACAAGATGCAATTGTAGAATTAAAGAATAATTAAATTGATATGTAAATTTCATTTCAATTGTTTTGAATTGTTTTGGGGTAACATTTGTTGAAGTGCTTTAAAATGTAATTGTTTTGCTTGATTATTTATTTAATTCATGAGGTATGATATGATATGTGATTGTCTTTGCAGCGTGGTCAAACTCCAGCTGAAGTGTATGTGAACAACAAATGTGAAAAGTATGATTCTACCAACAAAGAAAAACAAAAAGAAATGCTCATGCATCTCCTACAAAGTGAGCTGTTCATACGAACATAAGTTCATATTTAATCGATTAATTGCTTGACTGAGTGACCTGTCTCTTATACACATCTAGATGTGTATAAGAGACAGCCGATGGAAGAGGTCCCCGAAACCATCGCCACTAAAGTCCAGGAGCGAATAAAAGAACTCGAGTTCGCAAGAGGAGATGCGACGCAAGAATGGCAAAAATCTGGCAACGATTTTATTATGAGTATCTGGGACTTCGGAGGCCAGCCGATATGTCATGTGATACAACGAGTAAAGTCATTATATTGAATAATAAATTGAATAATAAATTGAATAAAATTATAGTTATTAAAATTACAAAAATAATTATTCTAGGTATTTCATTCAGTTTTCGATAGTAAAAATACAGTAATTGATTGTGAATCATTTTTTTGTAGATTTTTATGGTATCTTTTGCCATTGTTTGTGTGGTATTTAACCTAGAAGATGATCTTGACGTCCCCGCTGCAGTCTTCGATCCAACCACTGTAAGCATTATTTCTTATCAACATTAATTTATTCATTATCAGGTTTTGCATGAATTTTATCAACTTTAAAATCGGGATTAAGTGGTCTTATACAGATGACTCGCAGTACATTAATAATAAAGTGCCTTGCTCAAGGACACAAGCGAAATGCACAGTGAAGGATTGAAAACCAACCTCGAGGTACGGATTCCAAATAATTGCAGTGTGCCTAACTGCTTTCACTATATATGAAACTTCCTTGTACCTGTCCTATAAGTCAATTCTCGGCAATGTTGGGATTGTTGTAAATTTGTCAATAAATATACAAATCACTATTCACTAAGAGACCAGTCTAAAATCAATTATTGAACTAACAAAATGAACTTAATCATATATTAAAATCTTATTCGAATAAATTAATTATACTCTATCTCTGAACAGCTGGTGCCAATGACATGTATGAAGCAATAATGGCAGATTCCATGGCAAAAAGGATATTAAAAAAAGAAACGGAGAAGAATGTAGAAGTAACAAGACAAGTAAGATTTACACACTATCATTTTAGTGATTTTCACGAGCATTTAAGTTTTTTAATATTGAAATATTTAATGCTACTAATAATAACAAATAATGGATATAATCCAGCTAAAGTATATAATGGTTGATTTATTATTTCTTTTTGTTTTACAAATATTTGAAGAGCGAGTCACCACCAGCTAAAAAAAAGAGGAAATATAATCAGGGTAAGACGTTCGTGTTTGCATTTCATAAGAAATTGATTTAATGAATACATTATTTTTAATCGGTATTTCACACAGAGGGCCATCACATGTCATAGCCTTGGTGCTCTGACGCACCTCTATTAACAACATAATACGTATGGTTGCTCATGGAACAAGTATTAAAGGTACATTGCCAAAAGAATACCACATGGAACAGCTAATAGAACTTGGAACAAGAGATAAAAAAAAAACTCTCACTAACTCACTGACACTTCACTATACCAAGCACTACCTAACCTTGTAGGGTCAGTGGAAAAACCCCATTATCCTACTATTTCTTTTTTTTTAATTATGCAAGTTTTTATTCTGAATCTTCTATAAGGACAATCATCATCGAATGTTGACTCCAGAAACCCGAAATTAGAATCGGATACCAAAGAGCAGACACTGGCACAATTGATGAAAGAGGTCCCCGAAACCATCGCCACTAAAGTCCAGGAGCGAATAAAAGAACTCGAGTTCTCAAGAGGAGATGCGACGCAAGAATGGCAAAAATCTGGCAACGATTTTATTATGAGTATCTGGGACTTCGGAGGCCAGCCAATATATCATGTGATACAACGAGTAAAGTCATTATATTGAATAATAAATTGAATAAAATTATAGTTATTAAAATTACAAAAATAATTATTCTAGGTATTTCATTCAGTTTTCGATAGTAAAAATACAGTAATTGATTGTGAATCATTTTTTTGTAGATTTTTATGGTATCTTTTGCCATTGTTTGTGTGGTATTTAACCTAGAAGATGATCTTGACGTCCCCGCTGCAGTCTTCGATCCAACCACTGTAAGCATTATTTCTTATCAACATTAATTTATTCATTATCAGGTTTTGCATGAATTTTATCAACTTTAAAATCGGGATTAAGTGGTCTTATACAGATGACTCGCAGTACATTAATACATGCGATAGTTTCTTTAAATTATTTTACTGTATTAATTTCTGTTTTATTTCAGGGTGATAAATACGAACATCGGATGACAAACCTTGAGTTCATTCTGTACTGGATTCGTTCAGTATATACAAACAGTAGGGATTCAGAATTGGAAGATGGACAACCTTCACCACCAGTACTAGTGATTGGTACTCACCTAGGCAGCCTCAAGGGGAATGAAGAGGAAAAGAAAAGAAAGGTAAACAACTACATCATACACCCAAACACCAAGTAAACAATAAAACAGTGTAAAGTACGTAACATATCATAAATAAACCACAAACAAAATAGAAGGTAATAAGTTAGACCAAATAAATTAAATGTGTACAAGTTATATACTTGATACTTACTTGATTGTAGTGGGAAAGGATTAGGCCTCAGTGGCATTTGTAACCCCACAAAGCAGTTCACCGAGGGAGCCAGAACAACATCTTCAGGGAGAGAATTCAAAGTATTATTGATTTTGAGAAAAGAAATCTTTTTTATATATTACCATGAATCATTTTTATTATATAACAATTTATTCAAAATGTGACTACAATATCAAATTTTCACACAAATACAAAACAAATTTTATAATACCTGATGACAAAAGCCAAGACATAAAGTTACAACATTTTAATTTTTTTGTTTTCTTTACTAATATTTGAATTAAGCTATTAACACTTTCTGTGGTATAATTGTAAATTGCATTCTGGCGTACCACTGGCAATCATGACTGGCACAAGGCCAAAACAGCCATATTTTGTGAACATAGAGATCTGTTTCCATTTTGGATGAATAAGATTGCTTTTACATTTACCTTGACCTTACCCACCCGACAATAAAAGGACTGCAGACAGCAAGAAAAATAGCTGAACAAAGCTGTTTGATTTTCACACAGTAATGTAATTTTTTTTCTAATTTTTTCAGAGTGCGCTGCATTATTTAACATGCACCTTATAAATAGTGGCCAACTGCATTTTCCATTGTGTGCTATAATATACATTGCATCACTGCAGTGGGGTGGGGGAAGGGGTGGTTGCTCCAGGATTTGCTTGACGTGGGGGTCCCCGACAAGAAAAAAGTGGGCCTGGTCGGGTTATACACTACAAAAATCTAAATCTAAAAATCAAACATTATTTTAATTGGATGGCATTTTTAGCAATGGCTGATACTTAATTAAGGTGATCACTTAAACACACACTGCTATTGTTATTTTATTGTTTGTTTTTACATTGCTGCCCTTTTGTTGTTGATGTTGTTGAATTTTGTTCATATTTGTGTCTGATGATTAATATTTTTGTTTAACTTCAGGCTGAAAAAATATTCGATAAAATTAGGAAAGCATTGGAAGGGAAACCTTATGAAACCATGGTGTCAATTTTCTTTGCTATTGAGAACAGCTTACCTTTTGCCAGGAGCAACATTTCCAACATCATGCATCAAATTTTAAAGTTTGCAAAGCAGATGGTTAGAAAACTACCATTGAAATGGTTGCGTGTTCAACAGGAAATTCAGAAGTTGAAGGTGAAGAATATCTATTTACCAACCAATGAGGTAGGCATCTATTGAACATTCTCTAAGTTCAGTTTGAGTTAGACTACTAGTCAAATCATACTCAAACCAAGAAAATACCTCCTTGCTCAAAAATCCAGAATAATCCATCAATTCTCTGCACAAAAATAATGACTATTATTGTTGCCATTGCTATGAGAATATACAGCTGTATCTACCAGTATTCTTCCACCCCCATTTAAAACCATTTTGTTATGTTTTTTGGGTTTTTATTGCTTTAACAGGTGATTGATTTGGTTGAGCGGTGTGGGGTGAAACAAGATGCTCAAAGGGTGCTACTTGAGTATTTACATGACCTTGGCGAGATTCTCTACTTTCCTGATGACGACGCTCTAAAGGACATCATTGTTTTAGATCTGATGAAAGTAGTTGACATGTTTAAAACAATAATAACCGTTATTGAGCCTAAACTTATGGTAAGCTCAACTGCACACATTTACATATTATTTTGTGAAGTACTGTACATTTTTTTATATAACAACCAGTAAAGTTTTGCCGAGCTAGGCTCTGTGTGCTAATTATTTTTCTGGCCAATTTAGGCTAAAATAATTCATATTTTGTTCTTATTTACACTTTTCTACGATTGAAAATTATTGTTGTACAGAGTGTGCTTTTAATTCGATTTCAGCCTCCTTGTTATTACAACAAAAGTGTAGGTAGATTTCCTTGTTTCAGATACTGTATTTCTGTGATAAAAGCATAACACAAGCCTAAGTTAAAATGATTAAATTTCAGAAACCAAAGCACAGAAAGGCCTGGAGGAGGTTGGACTTGGGTATCCTAGAGGAGCATCTTTTGAGACACCTCTGGAAGGAGTTCAATTTTTCAGATAAGACGTTTGACTTCTTTGTATCTCTGATGCAGAAGTTTGGACTGGTGTGCGAAAGAAAGGTACACTAGTATTTTTTAATATTTATTTTTCTATTGGCGCCTTTTTCATTACATCAATTTCAAATAATTTAAACAAAATATAACAGTGAATATGTTTATAATAATATGAATTTGCATCAGGAAATAGCATAGGAGTGATGTTTGCCCTACCTGCCGTGCTATTGTACCGAATACTCAGTACGTTCCCAAATACTGGCAAAAAAAATTTGCAAGTGATTTAGGTGGGAATCGAACCAACAACCTCCAGTATCTAAGCTGATATCTGAACCACAAGACCAAGCTTGCGCTTGACTAGTGATGAGTCACCAAGCGTAAGCTCGCTGGTCTAGTGGTTAAGATATCAGGCTAGATACCTGGAGGTCATGGTTACGAAACAACACTCCTATGTTTATAATATTATTCTCTTTTTTACAATTTCTTGCTACCTACAATGCTTCTGTTTTTTCAGGGTGGTGAACGTATTTTCTACGTTCTGTCACGCTTGAAGTCTGAATGTGTAAAGACATCGCCCCCGGATGATGGGAAGCGCACAATTTCAATCTTTCATGACTTTGGTAGCTATCTACCCGACGATCTTTTTCAGCGTGGAGTAACTAAATTCATCGAGAGCTTCCAAATAGAAGATAATGAACCTACATTATCTTATGAGCATGTGGAGATGAACATCGAAGAGCTTCACCACGTGGTTCTGAATGTAGCTACCATCAAGCATCGTCGTATGTTCCAGGTATGTCTGTTTTGTGTACAAATTCAAAATGTATTTGGATTATATAATTTAATGGTGGTCAGTGCCTATTAATACAAAGGCCCTGGGTTAAATTCCATCAGTTACATTAGTAACATCCTATCATGACCAAAAATGACTACACAACCAAGTCAGAAATATGTATGTTTGTCGTGTATAATTCATCATGTTATTAAGGCATATGCTAATAGATGAAATGAAATACAAAAAAATAATAGTAAATACAATAAATAATAATATTATTTATTATTATTATTATTATTATTATTATTATTATTATTATAACCACAGAGGCCTAATAATTAGGGATTTTCAAATAATATATGTCAAACTACAACAAATATCCTTAAAACATATACTGTTTATTATTGTTTATTGTCTTTCATACAAATTCAATTAGGATAAATTGTAAATTATTTTTATCATCATGCTTAACTCATGTTTAAGTGACAACCAAACAAATTTATGTGTTGTATTGTAAATATGTCAAAAATATCCAAACCAAACCAACATCACAATATATAAAAAGGTTATATACTGTAGTAGGTATTAATAATAGTGATTGTTTCGATTACAGACAACAATCACCAGAATAAAGATCCTCAACCCTGATAAGCCTATTGAGGATGCTGATCCTTTACCAAGTGTTTGTAAGAAGGTAACGTGCATTTTATATACTTAATCCATGCCATGTAAGCATTATGCGTTTATGAAGTCCAAAGATCTAGAGAGTGCATTTATAAATGATTTTTAATGTTAATGAGTCTTATATTAATACTGCAGTATGTTCATTATAAAATGTTGATATTCATACAGGTTTTGAGTTTTCTAGAAAAGGAGTTAAGGATCTTTAGCCAGAGCGGTGCACGAGGGGTTGAATTAACGAGGTACATACGCTGTGTGTGTAATGACGCTCACATGCATATCGTGCGCAAGTTTGACAAGGATGTGCTGCCATGTGGAAGTAATGGAATTGAAGTGAAGCGCTACCGCCGCCTATTTGGAGATGACGTGCCACAACAGGAAGGTAAGCGCATTATATGATTGTGGTGTGGCACATCTATTTGAACACAAAAGAGTGTTCTTTTTTTTAATCTAACTTCAGACCACTGATAGTAAAAACACATGAAACTTGAATTTACATAATATCAACACTTTACCACTTATTGACAAAAGTTAATTTGATAATAGAAAACAATAATGCTCTACTTGTTGTTATAAATACAAAATTTCTTTGAACAAAGTATATCTATATTTTATTTTCATTTCACAGATGTTTTACAGTCGCAAGAATTAGTAACTAATCCTGAAGGCAAGTTTAAATAGAAAAAAATGTATTTAAGGGTACTGCGTTGCATACATTTATCTCATATAATTTAATAACCAAAATATTTCCATCTCCTAGGGCCATCCATCATTTTCGAAAGAGTAAAAACATACGCCTTAGATGGAGGGGTTAGGCATGTAGGCTTATTCGTTTATAAAAAAAAATGATATGAGAATCTCAAAATTACAAAAATCTTCATTTTATTGTGTGCGCTTTCAGGGGAGGAAGGGGTAATTTTTGAAAATAATGTAAATGACTTTGTAAAAAGCAGGTAAAAATTAATATTATAATTTTTAACAAGATTTATATTTTGTGAATTATCTGTAATTTTATTATGGATTTTGTCAAGGAAATAAAGTCCATACTGTTGAAACAATCAAGTAATCTCATATTATTATTATATTTTTTTTTTTTTAATTTATTTTTTTTTTTGAATTGGCGCAATATAAATGTTTGTTTGTTTGATTGATTGATATCTGGTATTTTAGGATTTGTGGATGACGCCACTATTGCAACAGTCTCCGAGAAAATGGACCTCAGTTGGAGAAGGCTGGGTGTCCGTCTGGGACTTAGGTGGTCAGATGTTAATAGGTACTATGCTGATGAAAGAGAGACTCCTAAGGCTGTTAAAAATATGTTAAAGGATTGGAGAAGCAGTTTCAGTAGTGAAGGACATCAACTTAATGTGTTGTGCACCGCTCTCAAGCAGCATGGACGCAGTGATCTAGCAGGCATGTGGTTTGACGGCAAGATCGATGAAGATACCCAGATCAATGCAAAACAAGCAGGTAACTTAAGTACAAAAATGCACAACATTGACAATTAAAACTTGGTATCGATCATTTGTGATTTATTTTTTTTACTGTATGCTTCAGTCTTATTTTATGGCTTATAGTCAATCATAACTCATCACATACATTTTAGTTAGTAAATTGGTAAACCACATGTGTAAATTCTCTAGGTTAAATTATAAAATATACTAAAAAGGTTATACAAATAGTCATTTCGAATATCATAGGCCTCCTACATAGGTTCTCTTTGTAAAAATGAATGGCGGAATTTGTTTTACCTTTTGGTTTTTAATTTTCCATTTTAGGTAAGTAGGCATTTATTTAAGTTTCACAGAATTATGCGCTCCATAAATCTAGATAAGAAAGTATAATACATACTCCAAGTATTGAAATACACGCCATCGTGTTGGGATTCAATATTTCGACATTAATTATGTCATCCTCATCATAAATCTAGCATATTATTATTATCAGCATTAAATTTTGCTTCATTGTTATTAAATCTAATATCAGAAAGCTTTGACGATCGAGACCTGCTATTTATCTGTGACAACTTGAGTTCCAACTTATGGAGGAGACTTGGAGTGCGTCTTGGACTTAAGTGGGTAAATATCAATAACATTTCAAAAAGCAACAGACGGTTGGAAGACAGCATCATGGAATCACTGGTAACTTGGAGAGATGGTCAGTCAAAGCACCAAATGCCAATCATGATTCATGCTTTTGAACAACAAAAACTGTACAGTCTTGCTGATCAAGTGTGTAAAAGGCATAGCTACAAAGTAGACAAAGATGTTACACCAAGTCAATCACGTCTGCTTCAAGTTCCTACACATCACAGAGAGGAGCAAGGTTAGTACACATCTTCCTAAAGGTGGTATACTCCCTCTATGCATGTTTTCATTATCACTCCTGCTAAGAACCATCTTAGCCATCTGTGGACTATTAGAACGTCTCTTAGAAAGTGTTAGAAATGTCAGGAATTACAATGAATAGAGAGAGCTCAGCCAGAGAGGGACTGATGGATTTTATATAATGCTATTGCATATGAATTTGTAAGAGCCAAAAACAGCACCTAACAGAACAGATTAATTTTTGCTTTCTAGTGCGTATCATTCCATGTTTCCTCTGCGAGTTCAGCACTTGATGTAGGCTACGTAGTGAACCGGCGAACGCAAACCTAATTATATTTACATGATGAGAATCTACTAATAAGCTTTCCATTCATATATTTCATGAAGTAAAAAGGGCAATAGAAAGGGTCTAAGTTATCAAACAAACACCAGGCACACTCCTGTGGGCTATGTAGTGAACCGGGGAACGCTTGCATTCATTTCACTGTAACATGTGAATTTTTAGGGAAGCAAAATTATAACTGCAAACCTAATTATATTTGCATAGTGAGAATCTACTAATCATAAGCTTTCCATTCATATATTTTATGAAGTAAAAAGAGCAATAGAAAGGGTCTAACTTATCAAACAAACGCTAGGCACGCTCCAGCCTTTCGCATCAGTCACCAGCGAAGAAAAATGATTACGCTGAAACAAGCGCCTGTATACAATACACTCAATGGTGTTTGGAAGGCTTGATTCCATTGGTTTCCAAAAGTGACAGACCTAAATATTGACGAATCACAACCATTTTTACAACAAGTATGGTAGAAAGAATAAAGATCAACTTACAGAAAGAAAGAAATCGTTTGGTCAAATACTTTGCGAGTTATTCTGATTAGAATTTGGTAACATGAGCCGCGAAATGTAAAAAATTGCTTTCTACGCTGGAAATCCAATGTAGTTGCCTACTTTTAATCGAAAAGTGACAGGATAAAACATAAATCAATCTCGTTTCATTACATCTCATTAAAAAGATGAAAGATAGATCTTTTATTTAAAAAAAGGAGGAAATTGATCTGATGAGCAGTTCCAAAGTTATGGTAGAAAAGGCTGTAAAAAAGGGTGTTTTCAGGGTATTTTTTAGAGCAGTTTTATCAATTGATGCCAGCGCGCTACTAAAGAGTGCGTACAAATTCATATGCACCTCTAGATAAGCCTGAAATGGCATTTTCAAACTTTAATTTCAAATTATTCTAATAGTATGTTAATAATAGGTGGGCCTGCTACACTGTTACTGTTAAATGAGTTATTAATGTTGGAGCTAAACGTCTTGGGCTACACATGATGCACATAACATGGTGTATTGTGAAAACTAGTATAATTTTTTCCCCATTTTTGACATTTTAAAATTATTACTAGTAACAATAATAGTAGGCATATTGATGATAATAACTTGCAGCCTAATGTATTCTCAGCGTAAATATGTTAATGAAAATAATGTGTATCATAAAGTTGACATTCAATAAATTTCACAAATTAGAGATTTTTTTTTCGTCTCAGGTCACTTGGCAGAAATAGACTTGCTGTTTATCGCCGAAAAACTTGACTGTAATTGGAATTTATTGGGCTTGTATCTTGGTTTAACTCCATCTGAATTGAGTCAAATTGCGTCTGACTTGTCACCACCAATTGTAGATGCCTGCATTGAAATGTTGGTCCAGTGGCGAAGCAGACAGGAAGATAAAGTCAATCAACTCGACAAGATGAGTGATGCGCTGAACAAAGTTGAACGAAAAGACATCAAGGAAGGACTTGTGTCATACTACCAAAAAGAAACTGGTGTAAAGTGATTAAAGAACATTTGTAGTTAAGTATTGCTACAAATTAAGTTGAAAACACTGCTACAGAAAATGCCATCGGAAGAAATTTATCAACTAACACTCTTTTTAATTACAAACAATCAATTTAGATCACACAACAACTTCACTATTTATACTGGATAACATAGCAGGAGGGTATTACAACCTGTTTTACATATGGTTCTGTTTTGTGATACAAATTTGCAGTATAATAATCAACAAGTTGCAAATTAAATAATTTGCAAAGAGATTTAAAAACAAATATAAAACAAAACGCTTAATGTGAAATGCATTAATATGAATCTATAATTATTTTAGATTCGTATTTTATAAAATTGTTTAGATCTTTTCATTAATTTGAATCCGGGGATTGCGTCAGAAATGCGCAATAACACAAATGTGTCCGCAATCCCTAAAATGCTCACAAACTTAGCTTTGACGATGTTAAAACAGCTTTGTATGGCGTTATATGATCAAAGGTTGAACTATTTAAGATATTTGTCATCCATTGGACCTTAGCACCCCACAAAGTGCATGAAAATATTATTGTCAGCTTTTAAGAATATGTGTATAAAATGTATACTTAAGGTCTAGAAAATGCAAAAATAGTAAGTCTGTAGGTTTCACCAGGCTTAGTAAATGGATCTGATGAAGAAGATTATGTGCTAGGCCTGAAGCCTATAAAAGAATCAACAAAATAAATGTTTATAACAAAAGCATTATCAGTGGTTGCAACATCAACAACTTACAATAAAAAAATAAAATATAAATATAAGAATATTAAAAGAGAACTTTATAACTAAATTAAAATGAAATGCATAAGGTTGATTTCTCTTTTCTATACTTAATATATAAAAAGAATAATTTTTTGTTCCTAATTTAATCAGAACTAATATTTATTTTTAAATATTGTTAAACATAAAAACACGAGTTAAAAGTCGAAATACATTCCATTGAGGTTCTTCTGGAGGTGAATTGGGCAGCAGATCTGGAGACAATATCAGTCTTTCCGAAAAGTGTACTGCGTTATTGAAAGTGTACAATGGGCAAATCGGAGGCCAACTGCTTAAACGTTCAAAATACCGTGCACAATGGAAACTTGTATTTCTGCCCTCCTGCTGATAAGAATAGCGGGTGGTTTGAACCAATGAATGAATGAACCTATGAATGAATAACTGAATGAATGAATGAATGAATAAATTTGTTATTGGTAATTTTTTTTAACATGTTATAGTCTTTTACAGTTTTTCACTGCTTACTATTTGTATTTTTTACTGTATATTAAATATTACTCTGTACTTATTTTAACCATCTATTTTAACCACTTATTTGTATGACCTGTAATGTGTATATTTTATCCTCATATTTGTGTTGTTAGCTGTGCCAAGCAAAGAAAATTTCAAGCCATTTTATGAGTTTGACTAATAAAATTGTATTGATGAATAGCAGAAACTTCAGTCACTTGGCAAAATGTTATTGGTAAAGTATACTTATTAAACAAACTGTCATCCCTTTTCATTACGATGTGTTTTCATACGATCTTTTATTTTTCGGTTATTTTGTTGAATCGGGTCGAAGTACTTGACATAATTCTATTATCGTGTATGCCTACAGATAAATCATTATCTCAGCAGCACAAACCATTTTTTAAATTTCTTTCATAATAACACGTTATAAGGTTATAATTTCTTGCTGTCGGTAACCATAGCTGTACGTGAGGTGACTGAATCAATTCGAAAAATGTTTGAAACGTAATACTTGAATACAAACAAAATGATGTACACAAAAGTGGAATACACTTTAACGGCATAACAAATTATTCAGGGGTTTATAGACTTATTCGTTTGATTATACTCCTCATTGTTGAATATATTGAATAGACCTGTTTTCAAAGTACTGTACATTGAACTTTACCAACAATAACCTACCTATTTGCTATTTGCCATGAAGTGACTCGTAGGCACAAACGATTTCTTTCGATATTGCAAGCCTTTGTACAACACAGATTTAGCAAGGTTATAGCTTTTGCTGTTTACAAAGTTATCAGAAATAATGTGCGTGAAAGAGTCAATGCGTTTTATTGTTCAATTCTAGACCTTTTGGATCATGGTGTCTGGAAGTGGCCATAAACTTTACGATGGCAATAAGGATAACAACAGTGATAATCTTCCATCAACCATGAGACATCATAATAATACCAGGGGTGGCTCCAGCAGGATTTGCCCGAAAGGGGGGGGGGGGGTGGTGGTATGAGTGTTCAAAAATGGTCATGGGGAGAAGCCCCGAAAATTTTAACAATTTAGGGTTTTCAAAGGCATATAATCGATTTTAAAGTTTACTAATATGTAAAAAATACATATAATTCCTCCCCTAACGAATTGTGCTTTTTCTCCCCGACTGGGGGGGGGGGTACCTCTTCCCGACGGGTGGGGCCTCTGCTCCCCTTCCCCTTACTGGCGCCACCCCTGAATAATACACTGTCAACGGTTTAGCCAAGCGTGTTTTCCAATTATACGATCTTTTATTACGTGTATAAGGTTAATAATCACAAATCACAAAGTATTATTCAATCCAAGACTACTATATAAGACAGCTATACGCCTACTTGTCAGATTCAACTGACTGGTGTATTTAGTACTTCAATGGATAAATTGTCACTCTATGCAGACATTTTTAAATGAATACACCCAACGTATAGGCATCAGGGGCGGATCCAGAGATTTTATGAAAGGAGGGGTGGTGGGAGTTGGGTCACAATATGAAGTTCAAGCCGCCACACCTTAGTGTAATTAAGTGGTAAACAATCGAGCTCTCCTTTTGTTCACTGCTGGATCGCCACTGAACTCGTGGGTGCATTCCCCCCTTTTTTCCCTCTTTTTAACTCCATTTTTTCTCCCTCTTTTTTATTTTTCGGCTAGACTGACGGGAGAGGCACGGACGGATTTTTTTTCTTTTGAACCGACTTTTACTTTATGCAACAACAGCAAACACTATATGAATCTGTAATACAAAATCTCTATTTTAACAAAATCGTCACTAGTGCAATAAATATAAATGATGATTCTCTAACCGGAAGATGTAGTTTTAGATCATTTCATTTCTTAACACGTTAATATCGTCATTGCGGACTTAGAATTGTTTGAAACTTGGGTAGACAATCCACCAAAGATGTCCCGGTATGCACTTCCTGTTTTTCGAACAGAGGCTCACAAGGCATCCTTAGCATCGAGTAGCCTCTAAATACATTAAAACAATTTATCTGCAGCGTGGCAGTGCAAAAGTTTACAAATTAGAAAATTACCGTTATTGTACTGTAAACATAAACATAATATACATATCTTAAACTGCAAATGTTTAAGACTTAAAAACGGTTGAACATATGTAAATAAAGATTAAGTCTGTTCAAAAAGTTGCTACATTGATCCAAATAAAAATAAATTATTTAAAAAAATTAAATTAAAGACAAAAAAGTGTTTTTAGCTAAAAATGGGTTACAACTGTTTGTGAGCAGTGTTTTTTTTTTTCTTTCTTTCTGTTTCATAAATAGAGCAGAGTTCAGGAAGTGACATGGATCCTTAACTTTTGTGTCCACATCCACATTTTGAGTCATTTGGCAGACCAAAAGTAAATACCATAATATTAACCCACTCCATTGATATAATATGCCAGAGTGGCTACGATCTGAAAGACCGTAAAAAGCTAGCAAACGTCGTCAAATAGGCCTACCGTAGGCCTACTTGCGAGAATAAGCGCCCGGGCGCTTAAAATAATTTTTTCCGCTTTCTGAGGGGCGCTTATTAAACGGGGCGCTTATGAAAACATCGTGAGTGGATTTCCCGTACGATTAAAAATCGTAACGGTACTGGGTTTGGTCTACAGGAGTTCGTGCTTCAAACAGGTCATTCCATTCATAGAAGAAGCCTTTTGATGGAGAAAGTGTACCTTTCTAGCAAAGGTTTGCCTAGGTCGAAACTAACTCCGGCTATATAAAATTGAGTATAAGATAGTAAAATATTAATCTTGTTATTGTACTACTAGGCCTAGTAGTAGTGATAGATACTATGTACCGTTTTAATTATTGTTATTTATTCGTTATGTCATTATATATACATTTAAAATTAATGTATTGTTTAAGTATGAATTATTAGTTCATGTAAAAAATAATCTTATCAATGAAAATTGTATATTTTAAGTATTATAATAGGCATAGTCGAGGTCTAGCCTAGGCCTAAACGAGTGACTATAACATGTGAGTGTATAACATTATGGAAAAAAAACAAAGCGTAAAATTGTGAAAAAATAAAGGAAGAAGGAAGAATAGGAAAGAGATTTGGAGCGGCTGAAATATTTCCGAAAATATACAATAGTAGTCAATATGCTATTATTGCATTACGTTTTTGTAAACAATTTTGGCACTAATCGTCAGAGGTCTCGGTGCCACAGCCTACACTTTTCATAATTCGAAATCGTGAGTGGATTTCCCGTACGATTATAAATCGTAACGGTACTGGGTTTGGTCTACAGGAGTTCGTGCTTCGAACAGGTCATTCCATTCATAGAAGAAGCCTTTTGATGGAGAAAGTGTACCTATTAGCAAAGGTTTTGCCCAGATCGAAACTAACTCCGGCTATATAAAATTGATTATAAGATTGAAAAATATTAATCTTATTATTGTAGTAGTGATAGGTACTATGTACACGTTTAAATTATTGTTATTTATTTGTTATGTCATTATACAGTATTTATATTTAAACTTAATGTATTGTTTAGTTATGAATTACTATATTCATGTAAAATTAATCTTATCAATTAAAATTGTATATTTTAAGTAATATAGTAGGCATAAGCCTAGCCGAGGTCTAGCCTAGCTAGGCTAGGTCTAAACGAGTGACTATGCCTAGGCCTATATCATGTGAGTGTATAACATTATGGAAAATATGAATAAAACGTAAAATTGTGAAAGATATTTGTCATCCATTGGGCCTTAGCATCCCCACAAAGTGCATGAAAATATTATTGTCAGCTTTTAAGAATATGTGTATAAAATGTATGTATGTTTGTCTGTATTGATGCACAAGTATTATGCAATTTAAAAGATACCATATATCATATCAATACTTATATTTATGTTCAAATTCATATTATGTAATATTATATACTATATATAACCTGTGGTAGCATCGTAAAGAAAACAATATTGAATAAACTTTTTTTCAGAAATTTATGAACGTTTACTCTGATTATCCTGAAATTGACTGCCAGTCAGTGTCAGGGTCTATAACAAGGATATGGAACTTTCTTATAAATTGCATCTGACTTTGAGAGGAAACAATTCTTATTGAATTTTCAATTAATAATTAATTTTTTAATAAAATATGCATTCAAACTACTGTGAGTTTTAAGTTTCAATTCGCCTTTAGTTTCGAAACGTTTAAAGCATCATACAACAGAGTTGTACGATGCAGCCTGACGCAATTTCTTAACGTGTCAGGTTTGTATGAGAAACGCTGATGCCAAATGTCTGCGCGGTGGGGACAGCCGCGTCGACACTAAGTCACATCAGGCTGTTTTATACAACACTTTCCGAGTTGGGTTTAAGATGAAATTTAATTAATTAAATGGTTTTGGTGAACCTGTCATACTCTTCTATATACTCAGTACGTCTCAAAATACTTGTGAAAACAATGTTGCAAGTAAACGCGATGGGAATAGATAAACGTTTGATACCATAGCCACTAGACCACAAACCTTTACACCCTGTTTCTGCTTGCAAGAAAAAACGGTTTTTTTTAAAAAAAAAACGTTTTTTTTTTCTTCTGCCAGTAGAACTGGTACCGCTGACAAAAAAACGGGTTTTTTCCGATCGAAAAAACGGTTCAAAAACACGAAATTCATTCCGTGTACAAAGAAAAAAAACCCCGTTTTTTATGGGGAAAACAGTTTTTTGAGTAGTAGTTTTTAGCTGCAACCAAATAACAGTTAAATGTAAAAGCACACGAACATAATCAACACAACTTGCAGAGATCCGTGCGAATTAATACATACGGTAGAAAATTATTATTACCAAATTTGTGATAGTTTGTGGGGAGAGGAAAAGTGGGAGGCAGGCTAAAGGGCAGTAAAAGAGATAACCACGTATAAAAGAACATCGTGAAGAAAGTACAAGAATTCGGAGTTAAACCAGGGAGATGGTTAACATGACATCAGTGCAAGTCGCCAATACTGTAATTTGAAGCGATTGCGACGGGCCTACACATTGGCTAGGACCATAACAGTAGGTTTGGTAGGTTTGGTTCAGGACCATAATATGACATGTTAGGCAATATTCTGGGGGATCGTGACATGCACGATCCTCCCTAAGTGATGGAAGGCGGCATTCCAATCTCGGTTGCTGATGTTACGTATAGCCTTGTTGCCATTGCAATGTTGTAAATAGCCTATCACTGCAGCAGGGAAAATACTAAAATGTTAACTACTCACCACCATACCCGCCGATCGTCGTGGCAAAGTAACGAGGGTTTGGGTTCTGGCGGTCCAGTGGGAATTTTTGTTTGCTTTTTAACATTTATTTAAAGAAGCACACACATCAAATTAAACTTCAAATTGAAATTTATTACAACAGTATATGTATGGGATAAAATGATGTCATCGCAACAACGACCACACATTTTCGAAAACAGTTATTCTTGTAGTCGAAAATTGGTTTCAACCTAGTTTTTGTTTATAAACAATTATCCGAACCGTTTAAAAAAAAAAAAAAAACCACCCTTACAAATTAATTTTTATTGAAAGATGTGTATGACGACATCACATCATGACCATATATAGGCACATCATGACTACATATGGGCATACATCAGTTTTAGTTATTTTTTGTAGAAGAAATATGAATAGAATGGAGCTTAAGAATTTTGATCTGAGAGGCCTCACTAAGAGGATAATGATTTCTAGTATTTAATCGATTTATTTGTATTCCTAGAAACGGTTTACACTTACAATTGTAAGTGAATTACAACATTCATGTTGTGTAAATGAACTGGGGTATAATTGTGAGTAATTATTCACCCATCCATGTATTTTTTGTTAAAGAATTAAGATTTATAATTATTAAGACAATCTCATAGTGTTAACATGGTCTTGTGCCCACTGTCGAAGGCTTTACTTGTCGTGGTTTTTCCTTTTCCACCAATTGTGCAATTATTTGTTGTGAAAAAAGAAATGTGAAATAAATTGATGATTGATTGATTGATTGATGTTAGATAGGCTAGCTGCAATTTGGATTGTGTTTTTGGAGTGTTCCTTGGCTTGGTGAAGCAGCATCAATTCTGCTGCTTTGTGAAACTGTTCTATACATCTGGAGGTTAATTCTGCTAATGTTTGGATTGCATTCAAATGGATCTCCTGTATTAAGAAAGAGTAACATAAATCAAAAACCCCCCCCCCCCCTTAGCCATTTAGGTCCTTTAAAAACAGGTTTAAATAAAACAAATAGACAGTAACTCCGAAAAGAGACAGAGAAATTTTTGAAACAGGTTTATGGGGCTAATCTGGATTTTAATTCTTATTTTAATTTTAACAAGAAATTTCATTCCATACAATTTTTCAAATAACCAAACAAAATTACTATGCAAGACATTTGTGCAAATTTTAATCACCCTGAATACGAAACGAAACGAAAGTAAAGCCTCATTCGCAAGAATCCGATATTTCGGATCTGAAGTCCGACGACCGAAGCGATCAGAAAACCGAATCAGTGTGTAAGAATAGGGACTGACGTTTGGCGTTTCGGAAACGAGGTCCGAATTTCGGTTCGGATCCGATGTGAATGCAGCTATACTTAGTACTTATATAGGGTCTTCTATGCCACTAACACATTCCTTATTTACACTATTGTTGCCAGATGTAATACTTCTATATATTTATCCATTTGTGGTTTTTTTTCTATTTATTATATATTTTTAATTCATAAGTAACACATGAAATGCCATTTCCATGTAAATGTTCTGTTGTTTTTTGTTTTGTTTTGGTTTTTTTCGGTTTCTTTTTTCAATGTCTTATCAGAACTAAAATTT
This sequence comes from Anneissia japonica, assembly GCF_011630105.1. Taxonomy (NCBI): domain Eukaryota; kingdom Metazoa; phylum Echinodermata; class Crinoidea; order Comatulida; family Comatulidae; genus Anneissia; species Anneissia japonica. The sequence continues at coordinate 19,553 of NW_022705104.1, read as the reverse complement.
GTTTTTAAATATTGTTAAACAAAAGAACACCAGTTAAAAGTCGAAAAACATTGGGGTCCTTCTGCTGGTGAATTAGGCAGTAGATGGAGACAATATCACTCTTTTTAGAAAAGTGTACTGCGTTATTTAACGTGTACAATGGGCAAACGAGACCAACTGCTTAAACGTTCAAAGGACGGTACACTATAGAAACTCGTATTTCTGCCCTCCAGCTGATAAGAAGAGTAGCGGGTGGTTTGAACCAATGAATGAATGAGCCTATGAATATGAATAACTGAATAAATGAATGAATGAATTTGTTTTTCTTTGTAATTTTTTAACTTTTTAGTCTTTTACAGTTGTTATAATTTTTTTAACGGCTTACTCTTTGTATTTTTTTATTTTTACTGTATATTAAATTTTACTCTGTAACCATCTATTTTAACCCACTTTTTTGTATGACCTGTAATGTGTATATTTTACCCTTTTTCATATTTGTATTGTTAGCTGTGCCAAGCAAAGAAAATTTCAAGCCATTTTATGAGCTTGACCAATAAAATTGAATTGAATGGCAGAAACTTGAGTCACTTGGCAAAACGTTATTGGTAAAATATACTTACCGAACAAACTGTCGTTCCCTTTTCATTTATACGATGTGTTTTCATACTATCTAGTCTAACCTTTTAAATTTCGGATATTTTGTTGAATTGGGTCGAGGTACTTTGATATAATTCTAATATTGTGTATGCCTACACAGATAACTCATTTTCTCAGCAGCACAAACCATTCTTTTAAAGTTACCTTTTATAATAACACCTACTTATAAGGTTATATTTCTTGCTGTCAATAACCATAGCTGTGCGTGAGGTGACTGAATCAATTCCAAATATTCTGTAAACCAAATTGTCTGAAAAAATAATGAACACAAAAGTGGAATACAATTTAACGGCATAAAAAATATGCGGGGGATTATAGACCTTCTCGTTTGCATTATACTTTACTGAACTCCTCATTGTTGAATATATTGAATAGACCTATTTTCGAAGTAGGCCTACGTTAAACTTTCCAACAATAGCATGTTTGCCATGAAGTACTTGTCGGCACAAAATATTTCTTTCGATATCGTGAGTCTTTGTACAACACAGATTTAGCAAGGTTATAGTTCTTGCTGTTTACACACTTATCGGAATTAATGTGCGTGAAAAAGTCAATGCGTTTTATTATTCATTTTCTAGCCCTTTTGAGACCACGGTGTCTAGGAAGTGGCCATAAAAATGACGATGACAATGAGGATAAGAACAGTAATACTCATAATATATCTATTTCCTCATGTAATATAGTAAACATTATGCAGAGAATAGGGATCCACAGGAGGAACAAGTTCATGTTTCTTCTACAATTAGGCCTAAAATAATAACAACTAATAATAAATTATTAATTATAAGTTATAATAATAAATAATAATAACTTATTAGTAATATTATTAGTAATTAGAATAATGATAATAAAAATAATATATATAATAGGCCTAATATAATTAATAATAATAATATTAATAATATTGTTAATAATAATAATTTTATTATTATTATTATTATTATTATTATTATTATTATTATTAATCAACCCCTGTGATTTGAGAACAAAAAGCATTCTTCTCCGGGAAGGGGGCGGCCCTAATAGCCTGCATGGCTTTGACTCCTTGAACTTAGTATTATCATGAGCCCTGAAAATCCCGGCTGTGGCCTCATAATTCACTTTATCTGATTCTCTGTTTTCTTTTAAAAACATAAAACCTCCATGATATGAATAACTGCAATACCGATACAATAATGGCGTGGTACAGAAAATGACTCCATTATAACAAGTAATCCTTTCATCAACACAATCTTCCATCAACTATGAGACATCATACACTGTCAATGGTTCTTAGCATGGTTTAGCAAAGCATGTTTTCCAATATACGATCTTTTATTACGTAGACCTATATATCTAAAGGTTCATACACATCAGTTGGTTACAATAACCACAAATTACAAAACATTTATTCAATCTGAGACTATTATACAAGACAACTATAATACTTGTATAGTTGTCTCAGATTCAATCATACTTCTTATACAACTGGCGTATTTAGAACTTATGGATAAAATTGTCACTCTATGAAAAGACTAATAAATACACCCAATGTATAAGCATACATTGCGGTATATTATTGCCGCGTCATACGTGCATCATCATTTATTCATGATCAAAATGAACCTTAATTGGGCTATATTAAATTTCAAATATTTAAAAAATGATAAATTTGATCTTTCTTTGATCATGATTGTCAACTGATATATTAGCTTTGTTGAATTTACTTTAGGCAGGTTATAACTTTGTTACTTTTTGCTCATCAGTGGTGACGTATTTAACGCAGCACATGGCAACATGATTTTGAATATTAGACCTGCCTCCGTTAAAACATCGTCTATATTAATATAAGTAATCGTTACTTCGAGGAGTAATCTACACTGACCCGCGGCTAGCGAAACAGCAGCTAACACTGGTAATCATACAAACTGTTTATTTTAACGCAAGCGTAGTGCGATAAATATAAATTATGATTCTATATAGTCCAAATGTAGTTTTTATTCTTTCCATTTCAAGTTCAAGTATTATTTATTTCACAAGACAAAGTTCAAGTATTATTTATTTCACAAGACAAAACAGATTATATATACATATATATATGTATATATAAACACAATAACTTTTAAATGAAAATAAATTATTATGAAAAGGTATTTCTATAGAAAAACTCCGCTCTCAAATAAGCGCGCACCAAACCTGATATTTTTTCGCTAAGCGCCGCTCTTGAATAAGCGCCGTAGACTCCAAATATATTAGTACAATTTATCAGCATAGCACGGCAGTGTAAAAGTTCACAATAAGAAAATTAAATAAAGTATATAATAATAATGATTAACATCAGAGGGAAAAAAAGATATATATATATATATATACATATGATTTGTGATATTATTCACCGTCATATTTGTACATACACAAATGATAAATGTCCTACAGACACACATTATGCTGTTGCACGCGCCCTTGTGGGGCTAAGATAAGAAAATGTATTATTATGGCACGTCTAGATGGCCGGAAATGGCACTCACACGGACTTAAAATTGTGAATATAATTTTCTCTTTATCTCCATTTTTTTTTTTTTTTGACAAATTTGGTGGGGTCCTCCTGGGCCGAGAGGGGGAGGGGCCGTCGGGGCCCCCTCTCTTTAATCGTTATAATATGATATATGGCCTACAGTCGATTTCACACACATTATGGTGTTATTTATCAAGTCCTTTTTGGTCAGGGTGCCAAATCGAGGAACCTATGGGTAGGGCCCCTTCGGGACCCCTAGAATTCGAGGCCCTGCAGACCGCCGCATGAGAGCGCATTGGCGTTGCGCCACTGGTTCTAGTGTGTATACCCCCAATTCGGCACCACCGAAGCATACTGAGGGATGTCTTTCTGTAACCCTAAATTAACCCTACACGTTAGCTTATATTTTAAGCTTTAATCTGGTTAGGATTTCCCAGATTTTATAGCAGACGTTATAATTTTATGCATCACTTTGTGAAATCGTTTTGTATTGTTGAATGTTATAACATTAACATAATAGGCCTATGGTTTTCAAAAAAATAATAACGGTAATAGTATGCTTGTCCTAATTATGATTTGATATGTTAAGCTGCTTAGTAATCGTAATTTCTAATGTTTTTTCTTTATAAAATGAGGAAATTTGATTTTAATTGTGAAAGTTACTGTATTTAATTGCTGTACCCGAAATGGATTTAAAAATCCACCATTTGGACATGTTGATGCAATGCGTATAGGTTTATTTAAGCGTTTGTGTGATACTTAATAAATTCTGTAGACTATTATTATTTTTTTCGATAGTTTAACCAAAAATGATTGGGATATTTTAGCTTGTATTTATTATTTTATTTTTTTACTTATTTATTTTTCACAGGCCTATGTTTTGTGTGTTATATCTATAATTATATTGAAGGTTTTATCTTTCGGTATGCATGGAAATAAAGTTTGTAGGAAGATGAAATAAATGACGTTAAAATTAATAAAGGATGGGTAACCCACACGAAAGTACAAACAAAAGATGAGAGTTAATTTTAACTGAAAACTAGAGCAATATTCGCAGAATATCTTTACCTTATGAACCAGCCAAGCAAAACAGGCAAAATGTATTCCTTCAGTTATAGAGCGCTTATATTTATTACAAAACCAATTGCAGTCAAACTCCAATAGTACCGTAAGCTGTTGTTTCAAACAATGAAATCCTGGTATTCAACCCCTGGTCCGTGGGCCAACTCCGATCTGCAAGAGATTTTTATGCGGTGCCTTGCAACATTCTTGCTAAAATAAATAATCATTTTTCCGACCGATTTTCAGAAGGCCTAGAGAAAAGGGTTTTCCGTTAATGGCATTGTTACCCGGTACTCGGCTTTTTCTGAGTGTAGCTCACTGTATCTAGGTTTAAACACTCTAAAACAAGAATCCGGAAACCCAAGGGCTGTGAAGCAAATACAAAAAATAGCAACCAAAATTTTAATCTTTGGCCTTCATGTGATTTTTTTTATGTGTATTTTTGTAGAATTGCATAGTAGGATTGTTATTTGGTAACTTTCTGCCTTATTTTTGCATTCCATCTTACTATTTTTCTTGGGCAGATAGGCCTACTGAATATGATGCCCCTCATGAACTACCTTATAAGTCTAAGTCACGTAGGCCCTGTGCTTAAGAGCAGTTGAACGAACTTTATTTGTGATTGAACACATGCATGTAGCAGTTCAACTAGCCTATGTTGACATTTTTGATATTCATTTGACTGACACTCATTTTTGTCAACCCCACTGAGTTACATATACCTGTTGTTAGATCAGCCTCTGATATTGCCTCAAATCAAACATTTTATTATCAAAATCCTGCTTCGGTGCTTGTGATACAGGCCGACAGACAGTCAGCGACGCTTGTGGGAGATAATACGATGAATAATACCAGAGAAACAATGATAATGGCAAAGACAATAATATTATTATTATTTATATAATAGTATTTATATCCTAGAGATACCAAATCAGCAGTGAAAACTTGGTCACCAAACGTCACAGCTCGGGGCCCTGATTTTCACTATGCTATAATATAATGTAATATGAGTTGATTTTTAACTAAGGCCTAGTTGCTCGTGATTTCTTCGGACATTTTCAATGGGGGTGTGGTCTGGGAAGCCGTGGTTTTTTTTTAAGTGGATGGGGCAATCGCACCCCCTATATACGTTACTGAGGGATACCTTTGCCCAGAGATAAATGCCCTTTTGTTGAATTGCTTTGATTTATAAAACACTGTGTGCTCCAGAGGAACACATTTGTAGCCACTAGATTACTGTAACCACAGACCGCTGCTTAACAGAATATAGATACCAGTGGCGTATCCTGAGGCTTGAATAGGGTGGGGGTAGGGATGCCAATTGAAATAGAAGGGTATCTGTGGAGGCCTTGAATATGGAGTGGGGCTCGATAATTATGTAGGGGAGCTAGGTCGCAAGGTAAGGTGATAAGAGATTTTTTTTAGGGAACCACACCGAATTTCATTGTAGGCTATGTGTTATGTACATACTGCAGCACAGTAACATAAATAAGAATGATAGTGGCGTATCAGGAGTTTTGAAACGGGGAAATGCCATTTAGCAGGATGGTAGAGGGGAGGGGCGGAGAGGAATGTTGATGAGGGAATGTGGATTGGGCGCTAGCTCGCAAAAAAATTGTGATATTAGGTGATAAAAACTATGAGCGTGATTTTTTCAAACATTTTCAATTGGAAGGAGGGTGACGAATTGGGGAGCGAGTTTCTTAGAAGCCGGTCATGCGCCCGGGCCGCTCTTCCTCTAGATATGAGGGTATCTGCAGTGATATATTATATTGGGATACCTGTCTATTTTAATATCACTATGTTCCAGTGTACCCCAATTCGGCACCACCGGAGCACACTGAGGGATGTCTTTCTGTAACCCTAAAATTAACCCCACACATATTAGCTTATATATTAATCTGGTTAGGATTTTCCGGATTTTATGGCAGACGTTATTGCATCACTTAGCGAAAATCTTTTTGTATTATTTGTGTGATAAAATCGTTTTGTATTACATTAACATAATGTGGTTTTCAAAAAATAAATAAATAAAAATAAATAACGGCAATAATATGACTTGTCCATTATGATTTGAATATTAGGCTGCTTAGTAATCGTAATTTCTGATGTTTTTTTTGTTCTTTATAAAGATGAAATTTGATTTTGATTGTGACATTTATTGTATTTAATTGCCATGTACCTGGCCTACCCGAAATAGAGGGATTTAAAAAGCCACCATTTGGACATGTTGATGTGATGCTTAGAGGTCTATTTAAGCGTTTGTGTGTCTTGAGGATATTTCCCGCATGATTAAAATCGTAACAGTACTGGTTTGGTCTACAGGAGTTCGTGTTTCGTACATTCATAGAAAAAGCCTATTGGAGATGTTGTTAGCCATAGAGGCCTAGGTCAATACTAACTCCGGCAATATAAAATTGATTATAAGATTGAAAAATATTAATTTTATTATTGTAGTAGTGACATTATGTCCACGTTTTTTATTTATTGATATTTATTCGTTAACGTTATATTAATATATATATATTTAAATTTAATATGCAATACAACACAATAAACTTGATTTCTGGCAATAAACAAAATACAATTGAACAAATCATGTTTTCAGAATAAATTGCAAGACATGGAGAAAACTGAAGTAGAAAACTTATAAGAACATTTAAATTAATAATATTAATTGCATTTTCCTTAACACACAAGGCTAAAAAACGAAAAGTAAAAAAGTAAATACATATAACAAGAAGGAACGGATTTTAGTTAGTTGATTAAATTAAGAGAAAATCTCTTCTTTATATTTTCTTTTGAATTTGGAAGGGCACTTACATGTTTTAAGATTATAGTCAAGCGAATTCCAAAGTTTAATTCCAACTGTTGAGATACATTGCATTTTTTGTGGGTCTTACTGTATTTAGCTTAAATAATGTATTGTTTAAGTATGAATTATTAATTACTATGTCCATGTTAAATTAATCTTATCTATTAAAATTGTATTTTTAAGTAGAAATAGGCATAGCCGAGACCTAGACTAGGCCTTTAACTTAGTGAGTATGTGAGTTTTATGAATAAAAAATATGAATACACGCAAAATTGTGAAAGAATAAAGGAAGAAGGAAGAATAAGAAAGAGATCATGGAGCGACTGAAATATTTCTCAAATTAAGCAGTAGTTGTCAATATGCCATTATTGCATTACGATTTTGTAAACATTTTTGGCCACTAATCGTCAGAGGTCTCGGTGTCACAGCCTACTCTTTTCATAATTCGACATCGATGTAAATTTTAATTGAAGGTTTTATCTGTCGGTATCATGGGAATAAAGTTTGTAGGAATATGAAATACATGACGTTAAAATTAATAAGGAATGGGTAACCCACACGAAAGTAAAATCAAAAGATTTGAGTTAATTTTAACTGAAAACTGGAGCAATATTCGCAAAATATCTTTACCTTGAGAACCAGCCAAGCAAATCAGGCAAAATTCATTCTTTCAGGGACAGATATATAGCGCGCTTATATTTAGTACAAAACCAAGTGTATTGCAAATTCCAGTAGTAAGCTGTTGGTTCAAACAATAAAACCCTGGTATTCAACCCCTGGCCCGTGGGCCAACTCCGGTCTGTAAACGATTTTTGTGCGGTGCCTTGCAATATTGCTAAAATAAATAATCATTTTTCCGACCGATTTTCAGTAGGCCTACTTAGAGAAAGGGTTTTTTTGTTTGTTAATGGAAACATATACTCTCTCCCTGATGGAAACTTGCATTTCTGCCATCCTGCTGATAAGAAGTCTAGTAGCGAGTGATTTGAACCAATAAATGAATGAACCTATGAATATGGAACTGAATGAATAAATTTGTTATTCTTGATAATTTTTTAACTTTTTGTCTTTTACAGTTGTTATAATTTGTCAACGGCTTACTCTTTTTATTTTTTTACTGATTAAATTTTACTTTATACTTGTTCAGTTTCAACCATCTATTTTAACCCACTTCTTTTTGTATGACCTGTAATGTGTATATTTTACCCTTTTACATATGCCAAGCAATACGATGTGTTTTCATACGATGTAGTCTAACTTTTTAAATTTCGGGTATTTTGTTGAATCGGGTCCAAGTACTTTAATATTATTCTAATATCGTGTATGTCTACAGATAACTTATTTTCTCAGCAGCACAAACCATTCTTGTAAGTTACCCTTTTATAGTAATACCACTTATAAGTTTATATTTCTTGCTGTCAATAACCATAGCTGTTCGTCAGGTGACTGAATCAATTCTAAATATTTTGTAAACCAAATTGTCTGAAAAAATAATGAATACAAAAGTGGAATACAGTTTAATGGCATAAAAAATATGCGGGGGCTTATAGACCTCGTTTGCATTATACTTTACTGAACTCCTCATTGTTTAATAATTGAATAGACCTATTTTCGAAGTACTTTAAACTTTACCAACAATAACATGTTTGCTATGAAGTACTTGTTGGCACAAAATATTTCTTTCGATATTGTAAGTCTTTGTACAACACAGATATACCCAGGTTATATTTCTTGCTGTTTACAAAGTTATCGGAATTAATGTGCGTGAAAAAGTCAATGCGTTTTATTATTCATTCCTAGTCATTTGAGGCCACGGTGTCTAAGTGGCCATAAAAATCACGATGACAATGAGGATAAGAACAGTAATACTATTAATATATTTATTTCCTCTATTCCAACGTAACATAGTAAACATATGCAGAGGATAGGGATCCACAGGAGGAACAAGTTCATGTTTCCTCTACAATTAGGCTTATAATAACAACTAATAATAAATTATTAATTATAAGTTATAATAATAAGTATTAATAACTTATTAATAATATTGTTATAATTAGAATAATGATAATAAAAAATAATATAAATAATAGGCCAAATAATAATAATTAATAACAATAATATTAATAATATTGATAATAATAATAATTTTATTATTATTATTATTATTATTATTATTATTATTATTCAACCCCTGTGATTTGAGACCAAAAAGCATTCTCCGGGAAGGGGGCGGTCCTAATAGCCTGCATGGCTTCGACCCCTTGAACTTAGTATTATCATGAGCCCTGAAAATCCAGGCTGGGGCCTCATAATTCACTTTATCTGATTCTCTGTTTTCTTTTAAAAACATTATAAAACCTCCATGATATGAATAACTGAACCGATACAATAATGGCGTGGTACAGAAAATGACTCCATAATAACCAGTAATCCTTTCATCAACACAATCTTCCATCAACCATGAGACATCATACACTGTCAACGGTTTTTAGCATGGGTTAGCAAAGCATGTTTTCCAATGGACGATCTTTTATTACGACCTATGTATAATATAAAGGTTCATACACATCAGTTGGTTATGCTAACAATAATCACAAAAACATTTATTCAATCTGAGCCTATTATACAAGACAACTATAATACTTGTATAGTTGTCTCAGATTCAATCATACTTCTTATACAACTTGCTGTTATACAACTGGCGTATTTAGAACTTATGGATAAAATTGTCACTCTAGAGACATTTTAAATAAATACACCCAATTTATAAGCATACATTGTGGTAGATTATTGCCGCGTCCTATGTGCATCATCATTTATTCATGATCAAAATGAATCTTGGGCTATATTCAATTTCAAATATTTAAAAAATGATAATTTTGATCTTTCTTTGATCATGATTGTCAACTGATATATTAGCTTTGATGAATTTACTTTAGGCAGGTTATAACTTTGTTACTTTTTGCTCATCAGTGGTCAGTATATAACGCAGCACATGGTAACATGATTTTGAATATTAGACCTGCTCCGTTAAAACATCGTCTATATTAGTATAAGTAATCGTTACTTCGAGAAGTAATCTACACTGACCCACGGCTAGCGAAACAGCAGCTAACACTATGTAATCATACAAACTGTTTATTTTAACGCAAGCGTAGTGCAATAAATATAAATGATGATTCTATAGTCCAAATGTAGTTTTTAATCTTTCCATTTTAAGTTCAAGTATTATTTATTTCACAAGACAAAACAGATTATATATACAAATATATATATATGTATATATAAACACTATAATCTTTAAATGAAAATACATTATTATGAAAAGATATATATACACACATGATTTGTGATTATCCACCGTCATATTTGTACATACACACTCACACACATTTCGATTGGATTGGATTGGATTGGATGTATTCGGTGTAAACACCAAGGATAGCCCACGAAAGTCTAGAAGAAGACTTATTTCCTGTGGGGTCCTTCTGGTGGTGATTAGGCAGTTCACCGAGAGACAATCCCCTACTCTTTTCTGAAGAGTGTACTGCGTTATTTTAACGTGCACATGGGCCATAGATGCACACGGGACCAACGGCTTAAACGTCTCATCCGAAAGACGGCATGCGCTATTGTAACTTGTATTTCAGCCCTCCAGCTGAAACACAAGGAGAGGCAGCGATGGGAATTGAACCTATAGATCTCCATGGTTCAGCGCACACACAGTGGTTACCTCCAGATTCGTGAATACAAGCTAATCTCTTCAACCATGAAGCCTCTGTTGTCATGGTTGTGACGCTCGCCTTAACAGCGAGAGGTCACAGGTTCGCATCCCGTCTGAGGCATTTTATTACACAATTTCTGTATTTATTTATTTATGGGACTACATTCGTTGAGAGCTATGCTACACGATGTATTATTATTCCTTTATTCGAACACTGTATTTACCTTTCTTTGATGA
>NW_022705104.1:0-7500 GCF_011630105.1 Anneissia japonica | reverse complement strand
CTCAATTCTGCGAAACTAGGACTTTGCAAATTATCTCCATTCAGTGGGCGTTGCCCGCCCCCTCCCCGATAATTTCTTTCACCTCACTTCCTACCTCCCTCCACCCCAGGCAGGGGCAGATACAGGATTTTGCAAAGGGGGGGGGGGTTGGCGCCAAAGTAAAGATTGACGACCAGCCAAGGTACGAAGCACCGAGGACAGGGGCGGATCCAGCCTGCCAGAAAAGGCTCATAAATGTACACCATTTAAAAAGAGAAATTTCACTTCTAGAAAACATGATGAATTTTTTCAGCAACACTGAGCATAAAAATCACAAAATCAGCAAAAAGGAAAACTAATATCAAAAATTCGTTTAAAAAAAAAGTCGTCAAACAACAAAATCCGCTACTGTATAACATTGAGTAAATTACAAGTGTTCTATTTCGTTTTTTGTTTTTTTTTATTATTTTGTTTGTACAGTGGCGGATAAAGTTGCATAAAATAAATTAATCACCTTCTTTTACTAATACGTTGAAATTATTTATTCAAAAACAGATTGGATGTTAATATGCCGGTAGCAGACGGAATGAAGGCTATAATCTTGCGTACAATACTTGCATATTATAATGTACTCATTAAAGACCATTGGCTCACTGGAACCTTTGTTGAATGCCCATCTAATTTTTACTCTACTGTAATATAAAAAGAGCCAGGGACGTAGCTAGAATTTTAAAAATGGGTGAGCCGTTACGCGAATTACGTAGGACCCCAACGGGATCAATGGGGCGAATCCACCTGTGAAGTCGCCAACTCTGAACGTTTTTAGGACTGTTTGAGAGGATAAAGTGAAAATTGCAATAGATAAGCGCAACAATAATTATATAATAAATCAACAGTGGCAGATCCAGGAATTCGAAATAAAGGTGAACAGGAAGGGACTTCACAGACCGAGGAACCTCAGCCCCACCATGGTTGTGGCTGAGGCAAGAAAATTTATGATTAGGGCATCACTAGATGGCCGCTCGCACTTCAATTTGAATATATTTTTCATTTTTTCCCCCTTAAAAAAATGAAGGGTGGGCATGCCTTGAATCCACCTCTGCTCAAAACATTCTTTTATGATCCAGAATAGTCATAATCACGAAAAATGGACATGAAAATCCAGATCACATCCTAAAAACAAACTGCAGTGACTAAGACATACATCAGGAGCCGACTCATGGAGTTTAATGTCATACCCAGGGAAGGAAACAGATCTGTTTTGAAAGGTTGAGGGGAGGGCATTTTGTGAGTCGACACCCACCTCAGCCCCACCATGGTTGGAGCTGAGGTGAGAAAATTTGAGGAAATAGTACCTCTAGATGGCCAGAAATGACACTTTTAGTAAAATTTACCATTATCACATCACCATTAGTCAAAATGGAGCGCCAAAAAAAAAAAAAAAAAAATTATCATGATCTTTTATCAGGGATTTTTGACAACTATAGAGATCTTATTAATGTGTGTGTGATATACCATAGAAAACAAAGCTTAAAAACATTGTCTTTGAGTATGTACTTTACATAGGCCTACTTCAAAAACGTGATTTCACAACTGCTATTGCTATTAATATTATTATCAATTATTACTATCGTCATCATCATCGTTATTATTATTATTATTATTACTATTAGTAGTAGTATTTTTAAACACAAATTTAAAGAAACTTGCAAAAGGATAAAAACGAAATTGAACCACAGTATCGCATTTCTATATTAAAAGACCTGGCCTGAAATTTATGGATTTAAGTTTTTTTTTAATCACGCTTAGGCCTATGTGTTCTATTAGGCCTATGTATAACGTGTACTGATGCATATTTACATGTTTTAAAAGTATTCATTTTGAGTGATCCCCGGAAAGAATAAGCTTTACAATTTTAACACTGTGTACAAAGGGGTGGGTGGGGGAGGGGAACAGCGGCTCTCCCTGGATACGTCCCTGAAAAGAGCAACACTGGGCCGGATTGAGTAGTCTGCACTCATTTCCAGGCGTAGTACAGTACACTAAGCTCACTAGGTGGTAGGACGACCGCATCACGGTCGTACGATAGACTTATATAATTCCACAACGAGCAACTAAAAAAGGGTGGCCTAAAATTAGACTCATTACCAAACCTTTCATTTAATGACAAAATGATTTACCATTATGATAATTTTTGGCTATGGTATTATAAATATTTATCAATAGTGGAGAAGAAATGCAAATGAAAGGTGTGACGATAGAAGCGACGGTATGGGTGGACCGCCAATTCGCCTTTCAAATTTGCGGAGTGACTGTGTGTGCATGAAAGTAGAACAGATAAATTTCGGCATGTTGGCCCATGGCGCGGCTGGTCCACGTCTAGGTGCCTGAAATCGTAAATAGGCCGTGAAGTAAAAAGTTTGCAGAACGCTGATTTCGGGGGTGCGATTGCACCGTCTGCACCTACCCTCTTCCCTCCCCCTATCCACTCCCATCTCACCACTCCCAACCCCTACCTCCGCCCAGCCGCATTTATTGTATCCGCTCAGTTCCAAAATAAAATTTTATTTATTTATTTATTTTAAATCGGACAATAGGTCCCTCCCTCGTTTCCTTTTCATATTATTTATTTTTATATGACAATCTACGGTAACCTTTCAAATGTCAGATTTTTGTTGAATAGGGTCGAAGTACTTTGATAGAATTTTAAGATATCGTTTATGCCTGCATATAACTCATTTTCTCAGCGGCACAAAGCATTATTTTATGTACAACCTTTTATAATAACACATAGGCTACTTCACAAGGTTTATTTTGTTTCTTTTATTTATTTTTTTTGCTGTCTATAACTATAGCTGTGCGTGACTGAATCAATTCGAACAGAAATTTTGTAAACCAAATATTTGTCTAAGAAAATAATACAAAAGTGGAATACAACCTAACGATCTAGAAATATGCATGAGATTATAAGCCTTCTCGTTATATTTTACCAAACTCCATCATGCATTGTTGAACATGAATAGGCCTATTTCAAGATACGTTAAATCAACAATAACCTGTTCACGATAAAGTATGGTAACCTAATGCCTTGTCGGCCTAAAATATTTCTTTAGGTATCGTAAGCCTTTGTATAACACAGATGTACCAAGCTTTAAATATTGCTGTGTGCGTGCAGTGTTTTATTAGGGCCTATTCATTCATATTGAGGCCCGGGTGTCTAGGATGTGGCTATAAAAATGACGATGAAAATGAGGATAAAAACAGTAATAATATTAATGTATTTACTTTCCCCACTCCAACATAACATAGTAAACATATGCAGAAAATAGGGATCCACAGGAGGAACAATTAATATACCTAATATTTCTTCCAATATTAGGTCTATAATACTAATAATAATAAATAATCATAAGTAATAATAATAATAAATTACAATAAAATATGAATAATTTATTATTAATATTAATAATAATAATAAATAATGGTAATAATAATAATATAATAATAATAATAATAATAATAATAATAATAATAATAATAATAATAATAATAATAATAATAATAATATGGACTACATTGGTTACGATGATGACGACACAGTACAATGTATTTAAACGCTCACATGGGTAGTAGTGGTATACTGTGGGCATACAATGCTCATAACAATTACCGAAATTTATATAAACATTATGTACTCCGTTCGTGGGTACATGAGACAAATACTGAACATAAAAAAAAACTTTACATCTTTTGACTCCGAGGCCATAAAGTCAAAATGCCTCTGCAAGATAATGAATTCGAACACCATACAATTCTTGTAGTGTAGAGTAGTAGATAATACTGGCGTTTCTATTTTAGTTTGATAATAAAAGTGTTTATACTCTGGGTCTGACGTATCATATCAAATAGGCGATGTATACATTGTCATAAGCTCCTTGCGTTCAAGATGATTTATTAATGTTACTGTGGTGCGAGACATATGAAATGTTTCCCTTCCAATCTATTAAATATAGAATGATAAATTACAGTAGTTAGAAAATAAATAATCATAATAATAATAATAATAATAATAATAATAATAATACTAATAATAATAATAATAATAATAATAATAATAATAATAATAATAATAATAATAATAAGAATAATAATATGATATAGTAGGCCTAAAAATAGAATCAGCGTTCATTATTCCGAAATTTTCAGCTGAAAACAAATTATGTGTTTAGTGAAAACGGTTAAACATGTAGGTAGGACTCAAGAAATAGCAACCACCGCTGGGTGGGTGTGGGGCAACGATGGAGCAGCATGGGCGTTTCGCGCCCAATCAGTGCACATGGTGTAAAAAAAAAATACAAAATGTCATCCATTTCGAACTAGCGGCCTATATAAGTCATGTCACAAATATATAATTTCTAAGAGAAATGTACAGTAATTAGTAATTTGTAAGCCCATAAACTAATCGCCTTAATTAATTTAACCTACCATAATTTTTTTTTTTTTTATAAGAACCAGTAAATTTTTTTTTGCCGATTTCAAGCTCAAAATGTTCCTTTTTTATTCTTATTTTTGCACACACATCACACTGCACTTCTTGGCGAACTACAACCCCTGTGATTAGCGGCCCGGAAGTATTCTCCGGGTGGAGGGAGGAGGGGTGGAGGGGCATTGACCACTCGTCGGCCCTGATTAATAACTAACATGGCTTCGACCCCTTGCATATTCTTCAGCATTATCATGAACCCTGAAATTCCCAACTGTGGCCCATCGCTTCACTTTATCTTCATTGCTCGTTACTGATTTTCTGTTTTCTTTGTAAACCTTATAAAACATCCATGATATGAATAACTGAAATACCGATACAATAATGGCGTGGTACGGTGAAATTATTCCATTATAACCAGTAATCCTTTCATCATCACAATCTTCCACCAACCATATAGAAACATCATAATAATCACTGTCAATGGTTTAGCCAAGCGTGTTTTCCAATTATACGATCTTTTATTACGTATATATATTTAAGGTTACGCTAACAATAATCACAAATCACAAATGCTCAAATCATTTTTTTCAATCTAAGACTACTATGCAAGACAACCATATTTGTAATAATAATAATAATAATAATAATAATAATAATAATAATAATAATAATAATAATAGTGTAGTTTTATATAGCGCACACATCCATCTAATGTAAGATGCTCAGGGCGCTTGACATGTGGACTAGGAGCTCGATCAATGTTGTAGGCCTATAGTTGTCTCAGATTCGACTACTTCTTATACAACATGCTGTTATACAGGCCGGTGTATAACTTCAATGAATAAAATTGTCACTCTATGCAAAGACATTTTTAAATGAATATACTGAATGTATAGGCATCCAGAGATTTTCTAACTTGTGGATCACAATATGAAGTCCACGCCGAACTCAACCCTACCATGGTTGGTGAAAATAAGTGGTAAACAATTGAGCTCTCCTTTTCGCCCACTGCTGTATGGCCACTAACTCATGGGGTCACTCCTTTTTTTTATTTTTCGGCTTGACTGAGAGTGGGGGGTGGGCGGGCCGGCCTGGATCTGCACCTGTTTACTTTAGGCAGGTTATAACTTGTGTCCTTTTGCTATCATCAGTGGAAACGTACATAAAGCAGCACGTGGCAACAAGATTTTAGACCTGCTCCGTTAAAACATTCGTCTATATTAATATTCGTAACCTCACATTCTGCAATACAAACTCTCTATCGTATCGTATCGTAGTGCGATAAATATAAATGATGATTCTGTAACCAAAGATGTAGTTTTTGATCATTCTATTTCTATAAATGTGTTTAGGTACCGTAGGGAGTCCACCAAGTTCCCGGTATGCACTTCCTGTTTTGTTTTTTGTTTTATTTATGTTTTATCAATATTTCAAACGGAGGCTCACAAGGAATCCTTAGTATCGAGTAGCCTCCAAATATATTAATACAATTTATCTGCAGCGTGGCAGCGCAAAAGTTTATAATTATTATAAATAAGCGCAAAATAATTATATAATAAAACAACAGTGGCAGATCCAGGCATTCGAAAGAGAGGTGAACCAGGGAGGGACTTTCACATACCTTAAAAAAATGAAGGAAGTGGGTGGGGGGGGGGGAAGGCTTGAATCCACATCTGCTCAAAACATTCTTTTATGATCCAGAATAGCCATAATCACGAAAAATGGGCATGAAAAACCAGATCACATTCTAAAACATAAACTGCAGTCACTAAGACATACATCAGGAGCCAACTCGATGGAGTTTAATGTCATACCCATGGAAGGGCACAGATCTGTTTGGAAAGGTGGAGGGGAGGGCATTTAGTGAGTCGACACCCAACTCAGCCCCACCATGCTTGGAGCCGAGGTGAGAAAATTTGAGGAAATATTACCTCTGGATGGCCAGAAATGACACTTTTAGTAAAATTCATCATCATCACATCATCATTAGTCAAAATGAAGCGCCAAAAAAAAATTCTCATTATCTTTTATTAGGGATTTTTGACAACCATAGAGATCTTATTAATGTGTGTGTGATATACCATAGAAAACAAAGCTTAAAACATTGTATTTGAGTATGTACTTTACATAGGCCTATTTCAAAAACGTGATTTAACAACCACCTCAGCCCCACCATGGCTGGGGCTATATAGAAAATTTTAGGAAATAGTACCTCTCGAGATGGCCGGAAATGACACTTTTATATAGTAAAATTCATCATCATCACATCACCATTATAGTCAAAATGAAACGCCAACAAGTTTCTCATGATCTTTTATCAGGGATCTACATATCCAGGACAACTTAAGCCTAACTATAGCTTACTAAGCTTTAACTATATATACTATAATAATTATGATCAACAAATCACAACTTTCTTCGCATTCAGCACAGTTTTCTTCACTTTTTATTGCTATTAATATTATCAATTATTACTATCGTCATCATCATCATCATCATCATCATCATCATCATCATCATCATCATCATCATCATTGTTATTATTATTAGTATTAGTAGTAGTATTATTAAACAAACAGTTTAAAGAAACTTGCAAAAGGATAAAAACGAAATTGAACCGCAGTATCGCATTTCTATCTTAAAAGACCTGGCCTGAGATTTATGGATTTAAGATTTTTTTTAATCACGCTTAGGCCTATGTGTTCTATTAGGCCTATATAACCTGTGCTGCTGATGCATATTCCACGGCTCCCCCCTGGATACGTCCCTGAAAAGAGCCGCACTGGGGCGGATGCATGATTTGGCGGTAGGGGTGCCTGAGAGCCCACACCACCTCAGTTCCAACATGGTTGGGGTGAGTTGCGAACATTTTGAGAATATGAAACTTTGGAAATTGCACTCTCATACCTCAGCCTAAAAAATCTTACCAGTAATTCATATCAACAATAGAACAAATAATACTTTTCCTAATGCAATTTAAGGCGATGTTTGCAAACCATGGGCCCCGAAACCTTTTTGGAGAGCCGCGAAGCCGT
>NW_022705103.1:0-539 GCF_011630105.1 Anneissia japonica | reverse complement strand
GAAACAGAGCTCTTTAACATCGACGTAGGTGTTAAACAAGGATGTTCTCTTTCACCAACGCTCTTTATACATATATATAAACGAATTATGCAAAATGTTAAAAAACAGAAATGTAGGAATTAACATCTTTAATACTAGAAACAACTGTCTCTTTTGGGCCGACGATGTCGTTCTTATAGGTGAAAATCAAAAAAGACCTTAATATACTTTTAGAAACTACTACCGCGTTTTCAAAACAATGGCAAATATCACTTAATTACAACTCGAACGTTCTTATTACGGGACAACGAGTTAAAACTTTAAAAAATGGAAATTAGGGAATGATTTTATATCTGAATCTGACAAATACAAATACTAGGTGTAATCATCTCTCGTACGCTATCTGATAATCCCCACATTAAAGAAGTTGTCAGAATAGGCAGTATAATCGCTTATATTAAATCAATTATAAATGAACAAGACGATTTTAATACAATATACTACGGTGATCTACTTTAGAAATCTATTGGAATTCCTAAAATAAACTATGCGTGTTCAGT
>NW_022705102.1:0-629 GCF_011630105.1 Anneissia japonica | reverse complement strand
GAAGTAGACGGAGGGAAGTCGAGTACACACTCGCGTCTTCGATCCGCCGACCGACCTCCAGTACGCGGACGTGTAGTAGACGGACGTGGAGGAGACGGACGGATGTCTAGTACATACTCGCGTCCGCGACCCGCCGACCGACCTCGAGTACGCGGATGTCGAGTAGACGAACGTTGAGTACACGGACGGACGTCGAGTAGACGGACGTGTCCTCGACTCGACTACCGTCGTCGCGTACGCCGTTTCAAATTTCATTTCTCTATTTCAAATTTGGAAAAAATTTTCTTAAACTTGAAATGATTTTAGTCCACGACCCGACGACGGATCTCGAATACGCGGACGTGGATTACACGGACGTGGAGTACACGGACGGACGTTGAGTACACGGACGTCGAGTACACGGACTAATGTCGAGTACACACTCGCGACCGCGTCCTGCCGACCGACCTCGAGTACGCGGACGTCGAGTAGACGGACGTGGAGTAGACGAGCGTCGAGTACATGGACTATTTCAAATTTGAAAAAAAATTTCTGAAACTGGAAATAATTTGTGTCCGCGACCCCACGACGGACGTCGAGTACGCGGACGTGGAGTACACAGACGTGGAGTACACGGACGGACTTCAAGT
>NW_022705101.1:0-773 GCF_011630105.1 Anneissia japonica | reverse complement strand
ACACGCAATAAAAAACAAAGGAAAAACAGTGAAGAGTGATTACAATAGTTCCTATTGCATTACATGCATAGGAACTAAAAATATATAACCAAATGTGATCATTCAAATTCAATTGCATGCTTGAATGACCATGTGACAAGTGGATCGATGTAAATACATCAGTTTCCCTCAAGAACGATGAAGTGAAAATTGAGATCTGTGGAACTTATGCCCGAAGACAACAAAAAATAGGATACCAGCGGAAGCATGTGTTTACTAATAAAGTATAATAGTATAATACATACTCTATACTTGAAATGCACACCATCATGTCAGGATTCAATATTTCAACATTAATTATGTCATTATCAGGAATCCTGACATAATGGCATGCATTTTGATACCTGGAGTATATATTATACTATCTTATCTGAGATTAATCAGTGGATCTAATAAAGTATCCACATAGAATTCGTTTATCAGGAAATGTGTGGTGTTGCATTTTTTTAAGTAAAGCATGTTTTCCTGCACATGGTGAAATCCATTGACTTCCATGAATCAAGTACTGGTATACTTGGACCTGTGATATAAATACTGTATGAAAAAAGTAAAATATACTACTAAGTATGTATCTGTGCTAGAATTAAAGCATTTGTTTTCCTTAAAGTAAACCTTTTATGTATTTTGATCAAATCTGCATTGATTGTCTATAACAATGTTTCCAAACGTTTTTTGCAATTTTCAAGGACCGCCATTGTTTCAGTATTAATCATTATCAATAATATTCCAACAAA
>NW_022705100.1:0-583 GCF_011630105.1 Anneissia japonica | reverse complement strand
ATATCTCCATAATATTGCGGCTAGTAATCAGCGCAGTGTTGGAACCTACCAGGTACCCACTTGTAATCCTGGGTGGAGAGAGGCAACCGTAGATAAAGTGCCTTGCCCAAGGACACAAGCGACTTGCACAGCGAGAGTTTCGAACCCCCGACCTCAAGGTTGGAAGTCCAAGCCACAACCGATGCGCCAACCACTTCTACAAATATATATATACATATATATATATATATATATATATATACATAAACATACTGTATATATATAATGTGTGGGTGTGTGTTAACTAGTATTATGTAACCATATTACATACTGTGATTTACTTATATTTACCTACATCAGTGATTTTATAATATGCTAATGTTCATTATCACTTTCTTCATCACTATCACTGTCTGATGAATCAGAAACACTCGACAACAATGATAAGCTCAGCAATTGTTTCAGGGGAAGCCTGCTTGTCTGACAAGACAGGTCTCAATTTACCATCTTCCATAACCCAGCCCAGTTTGCATGGATCTGGGATTTCTGGATGAATAACAGTATCCTGGCTCCATATATTGGCCTGCAGATGTACACGTAATAT
>NW_022705099.1:0-1348 GCF_011630105.1 Anneissia japonica | reverse complement strand
TCAGGCTGTTGAAATTCACACCCATTGTAGTATCTCTCAGGGGGACTTCAAGACTAAGCTGGTAAGAGGGGTTTTTAATTTATTTTGCGGGCCACAATTTGCTCACCTGTGCAATAAGGATCCTGATCATAGAGACCTTCAATGCTTTTTAAACCAAAGTATTTTTTTAGGCTTGTAGAGGAACTACAAAAACATCCTCACACTTTTGGCATTAACGAACCAAAGACCCCATGGTTAGAAGGCAAGCACCAGTTTCATAATGAGATTGAGAACATTATGTAATTCTGTAATTGGTACAATATTTTCAGTAGAAAGAAAACAAAAATATTTTAATAATAAAGTAACACAGACAGTCTGCATCTTTTGACTAAACGAAAATATGAACACTACAAGTTTGTCTCCTTATGATTTGTTTAAAGAATGCTAAATCACACAAATCAAAAGCTTTGTCGATGTGTAAAGGCCAACTCAGACAGCGTCGTACGACGCAGCCGGACGCGATTTGTTGTCGCGTCGGGTCTGAGTGAGTTAAACGCAGACGCGATGGTGTGCGTCGGGGGCAGTCGCGTCGTAGAATATTAAACATGTTTAATATTTCTCACGACGGCTTAAGACTGTCCCCAACGATAAATCGGGTCGGGCTGCGTTGGCTGACGCTGTCTGAGTTGGCCTTTATATACGCCTATGTTAGATGTTTCCATTAATTTTCGCGTTTAAGTTCTATTGGAATCTGGCTTATATTGGTTCATCCAGGTAAGTATTCATGAAATAGACATATAAATATGCTTGATTTAAATTTCACCTTAAATACTAACTATAAGCATTGACCTATGAGGTCAACCCAAATATTCCTAGAATGCATACTGCCTCTCTGTTTTTATCACCTTTATTCTTCAATTTACTTTCTCATGATTAATATTCTTGATTAAACTGCATCTAGAGGCGAACATATTTTTCATCTGAAAGCAATCAAATCCAAAGAATATCTTTTTTTTCCCTTCTAATTTGCTACTGGCAGTCTATATATCATGCAAGCTTGCAACTATTGGGATGAAAAAGTTTATGGAGTGAGTTCAGACTTACTTATAGCTCTTATGTTTCAAAACCCTGGCTTAAGAATATAAACCTTCAAGCGTAAACATAGGTAAGTTTTTTTAAAGTAAAATTATTTCCTCAAAAAATAAATTATTTTTGACATTAGGTCTGAAATTAAACATGAACTCCATTATCATCTTCTCCTACTATGTTGAACCTTTTTTTTAATATACTGAAGTGTCACGCACGAGTTACCATGTTCTAGGCTTTGTCCAGATAACTAAATTTTCTTGGACAAAAACCAGATATGCCC
>NW_022705098.1:0-529 GCF_011630105.1 Anneissia japonica | reverse complement strand
ATGGTAAGCTTTTCAACGCGCTCAGTCATGCGTGACGTCATCTACGCGCAATTTTGCGTTTTTATATTATCGATAATATCAGCCTAACCAATAGCCATTTCAAAATCGTATTAAGTGAGCATTAACTTCGGGTTAATGTTGAATGTACTGTACCCTAATTTGACGCGTGCGTTTCACTACGCGCGCGTATGCGTGCGTCAAAATTTCAAAATGCTCAATATCACTTTTTGACTACATTAGAGCACGTCTTAGGCCATTTTGAGCATTTCAAATTTTTTTGAAATTTTCCACTACGCGCGCACATTTTTAGGTGCGCAGCACGTACGGAAGCTAGAAATTACGTTATTTTACATATTTTGGGTTCCTGACATTGTTTTAACAAATTTTCATTCTTTTTGGTCATCTTTTGGCCAATAGCAATACCGTACGTGCGCATCAAACATAGGTATCTTTGTGCGTATTTTACCGCTATACAGTGAAATTATGCTAAAATCAGACCTATTTTTAATCAGTTATAGCTCCTTAGGTT
>NW_022705097.1:0-2191 GCF_011630105.1 Anneissia japonica | reverse complement strand
TTTATTTACAAACATTCAAATACCTCTGACTGCAAGCAATCGAGGAAAGACTAGACAAGAACAAAAAACGAAAGTTTTAGTGTATTATACAAACGTTAAGACCGCTACACAACGGCCTTTGTTTCGAGATTTGAGCATGAAGGCAAGGCAAAAGCAGCTTTCTTAGCTACGTTTTTTGTCCGCTGATCGGTTAAAAAACCCCCCTCTAAATCCGCCCCTGATTTCTGAGCTACATAGAAGGGTACGGGAATTTTTATCCATCGAGGGAAAAGTGAAGTTTTCGTCGGGGAACCCATATCAAGGATAACCCATTCATCCAAGGATAATCCATTCATTGAGATCGTGGAAGCAATCTCGACTTCGACTTTGTTCGGAAATCTGTGGCGCGTTCAGGGGGAGGGGGAAGCTAATTCAATTTCTTTTTTAATGGAGATAAGGAAAATTATATTCAAATTTTAAGTCTAATTATATTTCCGGTCATCTAGAGGTGCCATAATCACAAATTTTCTTACCTCAGCCCCAACCACGGTGGGGCTGAGGTGGTATAGATTCTCCATCTGCTGAAGTACCCAGTGGCGGATTCAAGGGGACCCAGCCGGTCCTCCCCCACCCTCCTAAATTGTTCAATAAAAAAATGGAGATATAAAGATAATTATATTCAAATTTTATGTCTGGAAGTGCAATTTCTGGCCATAAAAGAGGTGCCAGTAATCACAAATTTTCTTTGTATGGATCTTCTCTGTGAAAATACCCTCCCTGGGCCCTTCTATTTAGAATTCCTGGATCCGCCACTGGAAATTACAACAAATATGAAATCATATTACAGTAGTTAATTTATAAAATTCACCAAACTTCGTAATATCCGTAGCTTCCAGGGGGCAGGGCCCTTGGCGGCCCCCTGGCCGCCAGCCTAGATGCTCGCTTCGCTCGCATACTCGACCTTATGAAATGGCACCCCCACTTTCAAAAACGTTCCGCCGCCGTTGTTAGGCCTAGTTGAAACCCAACAAAATTGGATACCAGATCAATTAAAATTAGTTCATCCTTGCTTTGTCGATATCTGTTATTAGGCCTAACCATCACATTGGCCAGAGGCAGGATAAGCTTTGAAACTCCCAAATTGTCATATTTTCGGGGGCCCTGGAAGCGATTTTGTATCGTAGGTAAGTTGAGCAAAAATTAATGAATTATTCATTTAGAGTGGCTAAAGGCATTAGCGCATGCGCCATCTCGTTTCGCTGGACTTTCATGCTCGCTGCAGTTTTTTCACGTCGCGGTGAGCATTGGTTGGGTTATCGGTGGGATTCAATGTGTATGGGGGTGGTAATACCAAGGTAATTCAACAAAAGGACGCACATCTCCGCTCTCGAACATAGCGCGTGCGTACAGTCCTTTGATCTTTACTGTGGCATCGACAAACCGATACTAGTTGCGAGTACAGCCGTAATTTATTAGTCTATGCGTGCCATTCGTTTTATGGTGTTAGTTTTTATTTTATTAATTTTGGGTACTTCGCAATGTCTCTTACATTTGATTTTTATCTACCGCGAGCTTGTTAAATGCTTCTATAAACTGCAATTTGATTTGTGAAAATTGACCAAGAAAATGAAAAGTTATAGCAATTCAAAATTTACGAATTTTATAAAATTTCATGTTCTTATGTAACATTATTCTGTCATTTTGACAATGTTGGCATAAGGTGCCGAGGACGTACATTTGAGTATATACGGAACATTTATTAATTTTTTCTGCGAAGTGAGTCTCATGAACGACAATTCACCACAATTTTGGTAAAATTAATGTTGAAATGAAGAATATATTTCAGTCTAATGTTAGTGCAAAATATCATTAGGCCTTTGTAATCACCGCACGACGCGCGACTAACATGGCAACTAACACGCGCGTAGGTAAATCGTCACGTACGCTGACGGTTTATGGTCTGGTTGCTATGGTTTTTGTGACGTTCAGCTTTGTCTACACTATCAAATTTTATGTGACAAAAAAATGTGATGTGCCCATATATGGGCATGTTCATTTACATGTTCAACTTTTTTTGATGTTGTCTGTCAAAAAGTTGTCAAATTTTTGATATTGGCCAATCACAGTGTGTTATTTTTTTTTTATAAAAGAGCAAGCTCGCTCTGTATTTTTTTTATCTGAAAAAAATGTCAGCGCGACGATTTTCTACCGA
>NW_022705096.1:0-513 GCF_011630105.1 Anneissia japonica | reverse complement strand
CTTTATGTTAAGTAATTCTTTATTAGTGTATTCTTCAGATTGTTTTCATTGAACAAGTTGTTTCATTGTGAATGTATACAGTTCTTGGTTCAGCTTCTTTATCTTAAGCAATTCTTTATTAGACTCCGTTGACATTTTTGAGCAAAATTGATCTTCCTGAAAAAAACCAGACATACCAAGTAATATTACCAAAGTAGACAATAAAAGCAAAAATAACGAACATACCACTACTTTTGGTTTAACACTGAACATAGATGCTGCGCCGACCGTACTACTACATTATGACAACTTGTATTAGTTTAACACTGCCGAAATTTTAAAATGTAATGACACAATACCTGTTTTATCAAGTTTACCAATGAATGACCTGGATCCTATTAAAAAAACAAATAAAAAGTGTTATATTGTAACACTGTGACTGTATACTTTTTGGCTATGGCTTAAGGTTCTTCAGGGAGAGTTGGCCTATATATCTAGAGACAGATGAGGCACTACTAATCTGTAATCTAACCA
>NW_022705095.1:0-1168 GCF_011630105.1 Anneissia japonica | reverse complement strand
ATATAGTTGCATATAATATAAATCAAGATAGCCGTTAACACTGTTAAATAATATGTATAAATCATCAAAGAAAGGTAAATACAGTGTTCGAATAAACGACATAATACATCGAGTAGCATAGCTCTCAACGAATGTAGTCCTGTAAATAAACAAATACACGATGTATTATTATGTCTTTTATTCGAACACTGTATTTACCTTTCTTTAAATAAACATGTTTTCTGGGAAGTTCTCATACGGAAAGAATTAATAATACGGGTTTTCCCATAATAGCAGACGGCTGCAGAGAGGACTAAGATTTCCGATGCTATAGAGTGAACCGTAAAATTCACAACTTGTGTCCAATATCAATTATCATTAATTTCCAATATCAATATCAATAATTACTGGACAAAATATGTCTAGGTCAAAATCGCAAATGGGAATGAGTGATCAAAAGCAAAAACCAAATAATAACAATGAAAATCAAACAGGCTGTTTGATTTTAATTGTTATTATTTGGTTTTTGCTTTTGATCACTCATTCCCATTTGCGATTTTGACCTAGACATATTTTTATTCTTTTTTATTTTATTCATTCATGTATTTTATATCAACGGGTTTTATTATAACGTGTTGTTTACTTATTTCTTACCTTCTTGATGTAGCTATGCTACACTCATTTTTATTATACTTTTTCATAACATTGATTCATGTTGACTATTTTATTTATTTACCTCGCTCTTAACATTATATATTTATTATTTTACATACTTGCGTCCATTGTGGCCTAAATGTTATGCTGTGTTTCTCTATTTCCTGTTTTTATTTGGAATTTTGGTCAATATACTAATACTATAGTCTGTTTATTATACTGTCGGCATAATGTGAGAACGACTATTAATCTCCGTTCTCATTACAAACTGTTTATTACTATCAATGTATAGACCTACCCGATTTTAATTACTCTCATTATAATCCGCATTGTTATTCTTTAACTCCTCCCACTACAGTGGTTATGTGTGTCCACTTTTTGCTAGTTTTTTCATGTACCTTGATAAAAACCTGAGGATAGGTCTAAATATTGGTTTTCTCCAATAAAGTGTTTCTGAAGTCTATACACATGGTATTCGTTTTCTATATTCTTTTGTTATCGTACCGAAACACACGTGGAACCTCACTATGTTTTA
>NW_022705094.1:0-509 GCF_011630105.1 Anneissia japonica | reverse complement strand
AAACTTCAAACTTTCAATGGAATAGTGTTTTTTTCAGAATATCTCACCGTGCCTAACAAAAAAAATTGCATTTTGACTCAACTTATTATTGTCACTTTTTGCACAAAAGTGCTTATCTCGCCGAGTTAAACACAGTGAAAATTTTTGACTTTCCGCCATATTTCGAGTACTTTTCCGAAAAACTTCAAACTTTCAATGGAATAGTCTTTGTTTCAGAATATCTCACCGTGCCTAACAAAAAAAAAGTACATTTTGACTTAACTTTTGTCACTTTTTAACATTGTCACTTTTTGCAAAAAAAAAAAGTGCTTATCTATTTAATTCGCCGAATTGAGGACTTAGTGCAAATTTTTGACTATCCGCCATATTTCGAGTACTTTTCCGAAAAACTTCAAACTTTCAATGGAATAGTCTTTGTTTCAGGCTATCTCACAAGTGGCTATTAAAAAAAAATTACATTTTGACTAAACTTTTTAACATTGTCACTTTTTGCACAAAAGTGCTTATCT
>NW_022705093.1:0-1092 GCF_011630105.1 Anneissia japonica | reverse complement strand
AATGTAGATACCCTCTTTCCGTCATTAAATCGGCCATAACTAAAGCATCGCACCGACCAAGAACCAACCTTCTTAAATACAATGCCAAATCACACTCAGATCGCATACCGCTCATATTAGACTATAGCCCTCGTACAAGACCACTCACGAATGCGATTAAGATGGACTTTGAAACATTGAAAAAAGACCCATCCATAAAGGCTGCTTTTCAGAACCCACCGATAATCGCACGTAGACAGCCACCCAACCTCAGGTCGCTTTTAACGTCTACTCAACTACCTACTACCGATAACACACCGAAGAAGGGGAACATGCCTTGTGGTAAAGCAAGATGCCAACTATGCAATATTATCAACACTAAGCAAACATTCAAAGTACCTGGCACTAACTTCATTATCCACCCACCCAATGAGGACTGTTGTGCACATAATGTATTATACCTAATTTATTGAACCAAATGCAATAACGGTAATTATGTGGGAGAAACCGGTGCTACATTCAGATCCAGGTTTAATAACCATAAAACTACCATTAGAAATAAGGACTCTAATCACACTGTATCTTTGCATTTCAATTCTCTTGACCATGATATTAACGAGATGCGCTTCCTTATAATACGCTCCAATTTCAAATCCACTAAGGACAGACGGTGCGAGGAAACCAAATGGATTCATCGCTTAAAAACCCATATTAACGGCCTTAACAAAGATAGGGGCATTGTTCACGACTATGCTTTTGCGAATAGTTCAACTTAATAGAATGCTTTAAGTTATAACTTTGTTAGTTTCCATACTCCTAATGTTATGTTGCCCCTCGTGGGGGATTACTATGATTCTATATATATTTTTTTACACATAGTTTATATTTACATGCCTCTACTTGATTTATCTTTATACAGTATTACTTACATATTGACATTTTTTATCCTTTAGTATATCCTGCTTACTACACTTAGTATGATGCTCATTACATATGCTCCATTATATTGTTTATCTTAATTAAGCCTATTGAACGAAATAACTATTTCATCACCTTCTATTGTATAATTACCCAGCCTCTATTGTATAATTACTAAGCCCTTTGCAATGTGAA
>NW_022705092.1:0-597 GCF_011630105.1 Anneissia japonica | reverse complement strand
AGGTTCAATCTTCTTGATTTTTCAGGGAAATAGTACTTATTCCAATTAAATACCAGGCTAGACTTGCGTACACTTCTGTTGTTTTTGAACAGTTTCAAATTCTAATTATGTGTTGTTTTGCTTGACTTGTTTCACTGTGTTGTAAACTGCTTATAGTAAATTTATTTTAAAGATGATGAAATTGTACCAGATTCTGTTGACAGTGATCTCTCTGCTAAAATACCAGGTTAGTCTTTGTATTTCCAAGTACTGCACATGTATATTTATAGTTGGTTTAAGGAATAGTTTCAATTATCCTACTTTGTGAGTAAATAAAAGTTAAATGGTGATAAATTTGCCAACATCACATGCTATAAGCATCTTACTCTATCACCTATCCAACAACCAGACAACTAATACTATCTATGCAACTAATTAGGCTTTGGTTTCAATGTTATATTATAATAAATAAATAATATTGTTATATTATAAATAAATAAATATAAATATATATATATATATATTGTTTATTTTTATAGTTTGTGGTATTATCTTGGTTTATAGTCACAGGATAGAGTAAATAAACGATATAAATTATTAAATCACTATGCTGCCGCT
>NW_022705091.1:0-662 GCF_011630105.1 Anneissia japonica | reverse complement strand
CTGTTCCCTTAATGATGTAGATATTGCAGAGATTGACAATGTTCATGCTTTATTAATAAGAATCAAAAATTTTGATCAAAAGACACGCGACTCGTATAACAAAGCTCGACGAGGTGGTGGTAGACAGAAGTGTAATTGTGTATCAAAATTGAAAGATAATTTTATTGAACTCAGATTAGGTGGTTTAAAAAGAAAGATAATACATGAAACAGAAAGCCAAGCAAAAAAATTTAAAGCATGTGACAAGGAAAATAAAATTTTAACCAGAGCCTTGCAGGCGTCAACGTTCCTATGCATGATACACGACTTTTAAAAGTATATATATGTGTATATTATTATAATGCATATATGTATGTATATATATATAGGCCTATATAAGTATATATGTAAGTATGTGTATATATATAAGTATGTATATATGTATATATATATATGTGTATGTATATATATATAAGTATGTATATATATATAAGTATATAGTATATATATTCATATATATACATATATATATATTTATACATATATATATATTTATATATATATATACATACATATATATTGATATATATATACATATACGTATATATATACATATGCATGTATATATATGTTTATGTGTGTGTATATATACTTATATATAAGTGTACATTATATATAAGTAT
>NW_022705090.1:0-607 GCF_011630105.1 Anneissia japonica | reverse complement strand
TAGGGAAGTAATGTCCCTACCGTATGATGTTTGTTGAATTAAAGTAATTTTGGTTTGTATATGAAATCATAGTGTATTTTGTAAGTCTGCAGAAGTTGATTAAAGCCATTGTTACCAATTGGAACTGGGACCATTGCAAACCAATTGGAATTGGGGCCAGTTAAAGTTGAAGAGCAGTTGAATAGTCCAAAAACACACAACATCCACATTTTTTTAAATTTTTTTTTAGAATACACAGATTTTCTATATAAAATCGTTCAATTTATATACACTTTCTATATACAGTAATTGTATAGAATTTCTATTCGCATATTTAATGTATTTTTATAGGTTTTTTTCTATAAAATGTTTATAGATTTATAAGTGGTTTTTATAAAATTGTTTATAGATTTTCTATTGTTTTTTAAGGTTTTTTTTATATAAAATTTTCATAGACTTTTTATAGAATTTTCATAGTTTTTTTATATAATTTTTATAGATTTTTAAATGGTTTTTATAAAATTGTTTATAGATTTTCTATAGTTTTTTTAAGGTTTTTTTTGTTATATAAAATTTTCATAGACTTTTTATAGAATTTTCATAGTTTTTTTATATAATTTTTATAGAT
>NW_022705089.1:0-775 GCF_011630105.1 Anneissia japonica | reverse complement strand
TTCCTTTATTTAAATGCACGAAAAACTGGCTCGTATCAGTAAAATTTCTCTCTCGATCGTTCGTGGTGGGGGATACGTACATAATTATGTAATGAATCATGTGAGTGCTTCTTTTATTTGCTTTTAATGTGTCTACCTGGGAAAAGTGAGGATGTATTAGCTGTTTCCCATCAACAACCTTAGATTTGACACCAGAAATATTAGGACGAGAAACTATTTTTTTTTAACTTGGCGTAAATGAGTGTACATCGTCTTTTCATTGCTTTTATTGATTTGTTTCATGGCATTTGTATACGTTTTGTATAAATACTTTAAAGAAAAATAATGCTAAAAAAAGAACGACGCGTTTCGACTCCTTCTTGGTGTTATATTTTCAAGTTCAAATAATAAGGTACAAGATACAACTGTTACCGCATATAATAGGTTATTGAACTTACAATTTCGTTACAGTAGCACTCGTCAATTGACGATGCGTTCATAACCAACAAAATTACAAAAGGAAGAAGTTATATTAAAATTAATACAAAAAAGCACAAGCACAAAATGTGAAAGAACCTTCCTTTCTTAACTTAAATATATAATTAAATCAATAACAAAATTTCAAAAGTAACATAATTGAGTCAAAAACACATATTTATTTGTAAAGCGTACGAATACAAAGCAGATACATACAATAATGAATGGCTGTAAACTAGATGTCAAAGTTCGTAACAATGGGAAATTAATCCCCTAAGTTAGATCCTCCATGGTTAGATGTTAGATAAAGAGCTTAGTG
>NW_022705088.1:0-940 GCF_011630105.1 Anneissia japonica | reverse complement strand
GTGCTTGTTTTCGTGGCGGCATTTCGATACAAGTTCTGACCTTTTGTTTAGGAGTCCCGTCCTTCTCGCGTTGATGATGGCAAGCTTCTCTGATATACATAGGTCGCATCGTTTCGTCTTGTTGCTGTATGCCTGGGCTTTGGTGATGATAGACCAAGAGATGGTGAATGGTTGATTTTTCTTTTTAAGTTCCCATATGTATCTGGAGAGTTCGGTGCTGTGTTGGTGTTTCTCCCTCTTGAACGATTGTGTGTGGTTGTAGTATCTGGATTTGAAGGGTGGCTCTGTCAGTCCGATGTAAACTTTAGGGTCGTCCTCGTTGGTCTTTTCCACTTTTGCTTTATAGATGATGTTAGAGGCCAAGCAATTTCCTTGGAGTGGGCATTGCTCTTTGTTTCGGCAGTTGCAGGTTCTGTGGTCCAGATCGGGTTTGTTGTGGTTCGAAGCAGTTTTTGCGTTGTGAGATTTGATAACTTTGGCAAAGTTCGGCATACAGCTGTAGCTGACTTTCACCGTGTTTCTGTTAAAGATCTTGTTTAGTGGGTTCTCCTTATATATATATATATATTGAATATATATATATATATATATATATATTCAATAAAACAACAGACGAGATGGTTAATTTGCCGCAATTTATTTGAAATAGATGCTCACAAACGTTTCGACCATAGACTCGTCTGTTGTTTTATTGAATATACAGTACCGTACTTGCCTATAAACTACTTTTGGCAATACTAAACACCTCTCAAGAGTTTATATATATACAGGGGTGTCATTTTGAAATGAAATAACAAGAGGAGTTTTAGTAATAGACGGAGGAACATGTCGCGGAGCGACATCCGAAGGCCCTTTGGCCCGAGTGGGGGGTGGGCTTGAGAGGTGGTGTCCCCCTCTGTACCTAAGAAAAAAATGAAAAATAATTTCTTTAAGATGCCAT
>NW_022705087.1:0-827 GCF_011630105.1 Anneissia japonica | reverse complement strand
AAATTTTCTTTCTCAAGTTTGGGACTATTATTTTTTTTAATAACTTAGAAGGCAAAGGAGGGCAAACACAAGCTTTAACCGTAACAAATGCGCGCGAAGCGCGCGAAAATTTTTTTTGTTTTTAATTCTAATTTCGTCGGAATTGATCAAAACTCCCTAAATATGCAATTTTTAGGGGAAATTGGCCTACCTCAACAAGAAATGCTCTTATGTTATATATGGCCACACTCGTTTTTTTAAACAGAATATAAGCATTTTCCTTATGGCTTTATTTATTACAAACATATTCTTTCAAAATAATTACACATTGAGGCCCTTCTTTTAGGTAAAATGATCTATCTTAAATTTTCTTTCTCAAGTTTGGGACTATGTGTTATAACTTAGAAGGCAAAGGAGAACAAGCACAAGCTTCAACATTAAAATATGCGCGCGAAGCGCGCAAAAAATTTTTGTTTTTTAAATTCTAATTTCGTCGGAATTGATCAAAACTCCCTAAAATGTGCAATTTTTAGAGGAAATTGGGCTACCTCAACAAGAAATGCTCTTATGTTATATATGGCCACACTCGTTTCTTTAAACTGAATATAAGCATTTTCCTTATAGCTTTATTTATTACAAACATATTCTTTCAACATCATTACAGATTGAGGCCCTTCCTTTATGTAAAACGATCTATCTTAAATTTTTTTTTTTGAGTTTGGGACTATGTGTTATAAGTTAAAAGGCAAAGGAGAGCAAGCACGAGCCTTAAATGCGCGCGAAGCGCGCGAAAAATTATTTTGTTCTAAATTCTAATTTCGTCGGAATTGATCAAAACTCCCTAAAAT
>NW_022705086.1:548-795 GCF_011630105.1 Anneissia japonica | reverse complement strand
TGATTCTAATCGTGTACCTTTGTTTGTACTTGCACTAAATGCACTTAATCTATATTCCCCGATTCTGCCGATTTGACGTAAGAGAGTTTATTTAAAAGATAACAGTCACATTTAATAATTTAAATGGTTCGGATGAAATATATTGATAAGGTTTATCCTCGTTTAAGCTTTATGAAGACAGTTCATTGTTTGTACCATATTGTGTGTCTTTGTATATGTTCCATCTTACTATTGGAGGTTCTATCTC
>NW_022705086.1:0-522 GCF_011630105.1 Anneissia japonica | reverse complement strand
ATAGCCATAGGTGTCGCAGTGTTCTTTATGTAGAGCGCCATATATAAACGCTCGATTTGATCATTCGGGTCCGATGGCACCTCCAATTTCAAGCAAGTCTTGCAGAGACTTCTTCAAAGACACTCCTTCGTTAGGTTGCATATGAGAATGAAGAAGATAATTCTGATACTATAGCAACATTGATTTATTGCTTAAAGTACTGCGACAATTACATTCAGAGGCGAATTTCGAAAGTTTAGATAAAAAGTGTTTATTAACATTTTCATAGGTTTGTTTTAACGCCAGTGTTACCTAACTATATAACTTAATTCATTCTAATTAAAGAGAGCCACGGATTTGCCAATAACGGGCCCCTTAAAATTGTTGCTATAGATCGACTACAATGTACATTAATATTTAATGCATTTAAATCATATTTAGATCAATCTTAATATTGTGAATTTCCTCTAAGATGGTGTTATCTCGATCGGACCCACTTTCGCCCCCCCCCCCCTTCCTTCCCTTTTTCGGCCCCGGCCTTCC
>NW_022705085.1:269-764 GCF_011630105.1 Anneissia japonica | reverse complement strand
AAATGCTTTTTGACCAGGTTAAGGAATGATTTTCCGATGTTGGTTTTCACTCCTTTGCTGAATGGTGAATTGCTGAATTGCTGACTCCGTATTTTGTACTGCTGACTCTGAGTTTGCACTGCCACTTTAATTTGTTATTGCCGCTTGAGTTTTTGCACTACTGACTGTGTTTTGCACTGCTGACGATTCGGAAAGCTCGGAGAGGACTCTTACCTACTCGTAGCAGCTCTGAACTCGTGGCGCTAATTTTGAAAACGTTCAAAATTATCGCCACGAGTAGATAACTCGTAGTAAACTCAAAGAACTCGTAGGTAGCTCGTAGAGCATTCGGGGTACTCTTACCTAACTCGTACACTACTCTGGATACTCGTCGGCGGTTTTGTCATCTACGAGTTTGATGCGAGCACCCAAAAACGAGTACGAGCGCACCGAGTTGGCTCGTACCTAACTCGTATCTAATTCGGTACAAACTTGTTACGCTCGTAATAATCTCGT
>NW_022705085.1:0-238 GCF_011630105.1 Anneissia japonica | reverse complement strand
ACTCCATAAAGTCGTACCTCACTCGTAGCTATCACGTAATAAGCTCGTATAGGTCCTTTCCAAAGATCACGAGTTTTAACTCGTAGAAATCGTACGACTCTTAGGTGAAATAAACCTAGGTGGGAGAGGGGTTAGTTAACATGGAAGCTACCCCAGTGCAGAGAGACAGATTAAATATATGACTGATAAGAGAAGCAGTAGATGGGATAATACACTTAAGAATGTTACCAGTAATTTC
>NW_022705084.1:0-827 GCF_011630105.1 Anneissia japonica | reverse complement strand
TCTTGGGCCACTCTTGGCGACCTGGAGCGGGCGGAGCCAGCAAGGGGCGACGTCCTTCCCGTGTCCGTGGTTGGGGGTGTTACAGTTTACTGTGACCCACATACCTACCCTACGGCACGGGAAGTGTATTTCATCACTAGAGATCTACACCTGGAAGTTGCCGTAGGTATTCATCCGAAAAATGACTTGACATCTGACCAATTTGATCGGCTTTACTCCCTATCAAGAATGAGGGAGGTGAGGATCCTAGGGGAAATTGGCCTTGATCATACCCGGCCCCCCTCGGATTGGTATCGCCAGGAAAACCTCTTCCGAAGAGTATTGAACCGGTGCTATGCCCATCACCAGCACCGGGTAGTGTGTTTGCACCTACGTGGTACGGCCGGTGATCCCACGGCAGAGGAGTGTTACTCTCGGGCTTTGGATATTTTACGGCTGTCCCGCGTCCCTCGGGAGCAACGCTTGCTGCTGCACAATTACACCTCCACCGTTGCCATTGCCGATGCCTTTCGTCATCATTTTCCCGCCACGCTTTTCAGCTTTTCGTTGGCCGTGAGTGGTTTCAACAATCAACAACGCCAGGCATGCAGGCACATCGAAGCCGTAGATGACAGGCGGTTGCTGCTGGAATCCGATGGACCACACTTCGCACCAGCAGGACATCGAGTTGGTTCCCCCCATCTTCTATGGGCAACAGCGGCAGCAGTTGGGGAGGTGCTCGGCCGTGAACCCCGTCAGATCCTGGATCTGACATGGAAGAATGGACGGGACCTTTTCTAAAAAATGCAGCATGCTATAAAGAAGATTTTATGTTTGTTTATATATTC
>NW_022705083.1:0-1500 GCF_011630105.1 Anneissia japonica | reverse complement strand
CCTTAACCAAATAACAAACAAGACGATGATATGACAACGACGTTATTAATTGAACAAAGTCGTTGTCTTTTTCATTGAGTAACCGTATATTTAAGGAACACTCGTGGATTATGTTATGCTTTTCTATGCATGCCTAACCGGTATTTTTTTACAAAATTGATTATTTTTTTCTACAGTACTTTTTCTATATAGCATGTTGTGCTATTTGAGCACTGTTATTAATATGTATCTATTTGTTAATATATAATTATAAAATTATTATATAATATATGTAATATATAATACCTGTACTTAAATAGCCTATATTATATATTATATATACTTGTATATAATACATATTATAGCTTTATATTATAATTATATCAAATATATATTGGCCTAAAATTGTCCTTTACTCACCGTTATCAGGCAAAATTGTATTACAGAATTCCAAAAGTAAGCAGCAATTTGTGTACTTCATGACATTCACCAAGTCAGAGTATGTGATAATCCTAGATATAATGGCTACTAACATTCATAAAATGAATGCAAGTAAGCCTACCGTCAATTATGATAAAGCACCTTTGATGACGACTCCGTTAGATTGAAGATTCAGATTTGTCAATAACTCAAGTCTAGAGCTTATTATTATATAGGTCGACAAGTCATATCCTAGGCTTATTGTAGAAGTGGACATTGGTAGAATTCTATAGGACTATGCATTAACTTTGACCTTCATTTTGTTTAACAGTCATCCGGTTAATATCCAATACTGAATATATTATTTTAAAGTTTTACCAAAGAGTATTATAGAACATCAAGAGTTGCAACTCTCGTGGTTTTGTTGGAACGTATTCCTATTTCAAAAAAGTACTTCCATGAAGGGGCGTGTCCATGCTGCATTTTTCCCCGTTAGCAGAAGCATGGAGGAAAAAGTGGTCCATACGGTATTATCACCCGAGTTTTTGACAAAAACTCGGGTAATACATCTTGCTGGTATGTTGAAGATTCCTAATAGACGAGTTTTTAGCGAACTCTATATTCTATTAGGGCGGCACTATCTCGTTGTAATTTCTTTTATAACGTCTCATTGCGTGCATACTAGTGGCGTATCTAGCAGTATTAAAATGGGGGTCTGGTGGGAGGGGGGCGCGACAAAAATATGAGGGGGCGTGGAATTTATTTTCGGTGGCCACGCCCACTGAAAAATATTGCTTCTTAGATTGCCGAATACACGTTAACCGTGACAGCATAAGCATAAGCATAAGCCTAGCCTAATTTTTTTTTGCTTCGAAATTTTCGAATGTGGGTGGGGGGGGGGCGCCTGGGGTATCCCCCTTGGATACGCCACTGGTGCATACAAAATCAGGGCAGTCGAACGTCTTGCAATTCTATACTCTTTGTTAATATCCAATACTGAATATTAATCTAAAGCATTACCATCCGCTTACTGACACTTTTAAAACGTGCCTTACAATAATTTGTATGTAAATATTTCACATTACCATTGAAACTACTCGG
>NW_022705082.1:0-672 GCF_011630105.1 Anneissia japonica | reverse complement strand
ATATACATACATACATACACACACACATACATACACACACACATACATATACACACATGCACACATACATAGATACATAAATACACATACACAATATACACACCCATATACACATAAAAGTCACACACAGGTATAATCCAGAAAAGCTAAGCTAATATTCAAGACAAGTCTGTCAATTAATTTTTGGCGAGCAGCTGATCGAAAAATCGTCCCGACGATCGAGCGACTAGCCTAGATATACAGTACACCAGTGTGAAGTCGTGAGTTTTTGTGATCGTTTACGTACGCAGTTAGAGAGACGGTTTAGTCAACGTCAATCCAATCATAGAGGAATAATTCAATTGAATTAATAAACGTATATCAGTCCGATGACTTGACTTGTTTGTTTATAATTAGGCCTACACCTATGCCTAGGATTAGCACAGTCAGTGTCTACCCAGCAGCAGTAGTAGCACACTGCTGACCGGGACACTGCTCCAGTCCCGCAGCAGGTGAGTTCGCACGCAGCCTTATCCAGCTGACGGTAAAGATAGTAGGTTTCTACTACTAGCCTAAACTTGTCATGCCATGCCATCTTTGTCACATTAATTGTGCTAGTGCATTTTTTCCCCATAATAATAGACCTAGGCCCCTAGGCCTACTAATAATAATATACTATAGCCTAGGCCTGGT
>NW_022705081.1:0-754 GCF_011630105.1 Anneissia japonica | reverse complement strand
ACGTCAGACCAATTTAAGCGATTCGCTAAAGAGTGGGACTTTGACCACCTCACCAGTAGCCCGGGCGGGAAACAGCCAGGCTAACGGAAAGGCAGAGTCCGCTGTCAAAACAGCAAAGCACATTATAACAAAATCACTTAAGGCTGGAAGCGATGTCCATATCGCAATACTGGATCACAGAAACACCCCAACACAGGGTCTCCAAACAAGTCCAGCCCAAAGGTTGATGAACAGGAGAACTCGCACACTCCTACCAACCACAACGACACTTCTAAAACCACGAGTACACGACGAGTTGCAGAACATGCGCCGTAAACAAGTTAAGATGAAAGAGAATTATGACAGTAAAGCAAGAGATTTAAAACCGTTAGATGAAGGAGATGTTGTTAGAATG
Source organism: Anneissia japonica (assembly GCF_011630105.1). Lineage (NCBI taxonomy): Eukaryota > Metazoa > Echinodermata > Crinoidea > Comatulida > Comatulidae > Anneissia > Anneissia japonica. The sequence continues at coordinate 360 of NW_022705081.1, read as the reverse complement.
AAACCGTTAGCGAGAGGAAACAACCATTGGGAAAAGGCGATGGTAGCGAAGCAATTAGATGAAAGATCCTACCTCGTAGAAACACAACAAGGGACATACAGACGAAATCGCGTACATTTACGAAAAACACAAGAAGACGCACCCAATCACAATACTGGGAAAACTCCAACCCATAGCGAACCACAGAACGAAAACCTTGATTCACAAACAAATAAACAGGCACATAAACAAGTCATAAATCAGCAAAATAAACCAAATCAAGGAAACACAGTTGAAGCCGACACTCCTAAACGAAACAAGATCAGGACGAATAATAAAGACACCAATGTATCTGAAGGACTATGTACCTAAATAAATCAT
>NW_022705080.1:0-693 GCF_011630105.1 Anneissia japonica | reverse complement strand
GTCCGAGTCTGTACTTAACTTTACTTTTATAGATACAGAATGTAAAAATAGATAGAATTTCATTTTTTCGTTCAGCATAGCATCCTTGGACAATTTTATTCCATTCTATTTTTTCATTTATATCAAAATTGCATATTTGTAACATACGATAAAGTTTTACCCAACATAATTCTATATCCTTTAATTATATATCCTTACATTTGAATAACATATGTTCTTCATCCTCCTGTATATTGCAAAACTCACAAAGATTGTTGTTCGATATATTCCAAAGTTTAAGTCTAGATCGTGTAGGTAAGATTCTGTGTATTAATTTATAGTTAAAATGAGCAATTTTTTTCATATGCATCATTGAATTCACTTTGTTTTTCCAACACATTGGCCAATCGATTGTGTTGATTTGTAAAGTAGTTTCCCATTTACTTTGAGCTTTTGGTACAATATATTTGTCATTAATGAATGACGAGTAAAAATCTTTAACTTTTTGGATTTTTTTTAATAATAGTGTCGTTGGATTGACATTCTTTTTCACCATGTAATACACAAACAGATTGGTTTAAAATAATTTCTTTCCATATTTTCGGAATTGCATTAATTAATGCCACATATTCTATTAGTGTGTTTGGCATTTTTGACAATTTTGGAATTATCTCATCAATCTTTATTAGTCGGTTATTTACAATTATATCATTC
>NW_022705079.1:0-939 GCF_011630105.1 Anneissia japonica | reverse complement strand
TCGCGTATGAAACAAAATGGCTTCTAAATTCTCAATGTCGCAACTCTTTCTATCTATGGCTCTGAGCGAATGCGAAGCTTTGCCAAGCGATAGGCCTATAATGTGGAAAAGTTTACTTGATTTTGATGTGCGTAAATGATTTAGATCGTGGATCGTATTTGAAAATGTTTGTTCCTAAATGTTGTTGATACAATGACCTTTCGGCTTACGCCAAAAGAACTTTTTAAATATATTTGCTGGAATCCCTACACATAAAAAATAATGTTTAGGCCTAGGTATGGCAAGCCCCAGCTGTCTTAAGCCTACAAAAAATATTATATTATTTATATTTGCTATTATATTATTTACGTTTATTATTATATTATTTAAATTTATTATTATATTATATATGTTTATTATTATATTATTTATGCCTATTAGTATATTATGTACGTTTATTATTATATTATTTATGTTTATTATTATATGTTTGTTATTATATTATACACGTTTATTATTATATTATGTACGTTTAGTATTATATTATGTATGTTTATTATTATATTATATATGTTTATTATTATATTATTTACATTTAGTATTATATTAAGCACATTATTATTATATTACGTATGTTTAGTATTATACTATTTACGTTTGTTAATTTATTATGTACGTTTCATGTTATGTTATTTATGTCTTTTATTATATTATTATTAAATCATATATGTTTACCATTATATTATTTACATCTTTTAGTATATTATGTACGTTTATTATTATATATATTGGCGAGTTGAATGGCCGAGCGGTTAAGGGAGGCGCCGCTACCTATAGCCATAACATTCGGCGCTGGTTCGAACGGCACGCTCGCCTATGGTTCCGGAGGTGGAAAAAGTCTTCTCGGATAAGGACTTTAAACCGTAGGCCCAGTGTACACATTTGGCTCGTGTGCACTTT
>NW_022705078.1:0-973 GCF_011630105.1 Anneissia japonica | reverse complement strand
CAGTAGGTTGGAAATGCGATGGTACCGATGACTGTGGCGATAATTCAGATGAGGTCGACTGCGCTGCTCCAACATGCTCATCTGAACAATTTCAATGCAATAATGGTAACTGTATACCAACAGGTTGGAAATGCGACCGTACCGACGACTGTGGTGATAATTCAGATGAGGTCGACTGCGCTCCTCCAACATGCTCATCTGGACAATTCCAATGCGAAAATGGTAAATGTATACCAACCCGTTGGAAATGCGACCGTACCGATGACTGTGGAGACAACTCTGATGAGGTCGACTGTGCTGCTCCAACATGCTCATCTGAACAGTTCCAATGTGATAATGGTAAATGCATACCAACAGGTTGGAAATGCGATCGTACCGATGACTGTGGCGATAACTCAGATGAGGTCGACTGCGCTGCTCCAATATGTTCATCTGAACAATTTCAGTGTGATAATGGGAAATGCATACCAGTAGGTTGGAAATGTGAGGGTTTCGATGACTGTGGTGATAACTCAGATGAGGTCGACTGCGCTGCTCCAACATGCTCATCTGGACAGTTCCAATGTGATAATGGTAAATGCATACCAACAGGTTGGAAATGCGATCGTACCGATGACTGTGGTGATAACTCAGATGAGGTCGACTGCGCTGCTCCAACATGCTCATCTGAACAGTTCCAATGTGATAATGGTAAATGCATACCAACAGGTTGGAAATGCGATCGTACCGATGACTGTGACGATAACTCAGATGAGGTCGACTGCACTGCTCCAACATGCTCATCTGGACAGTTCCAATGTGATAATGGTAAATGCATACCAACAGGTTGGAAATGCGATCGTACCGATGACTGTGGCGATAATTCAGATGAGGTAGACTGCGCTCCTCCAACATGCCGACCAGATGAGTTCCAATGCGATAATGGTAAATGTATACCAACCCGTTGGAAATGCGACCGTACTGATGACTGTGG
>NW_022705077.1:0-1002 GCF_011630105.1 Anneissia japonica | reverse complement strand
CTATTATACATTGGAGGTAACATAAGTACCAATGACAGCAACTTTATCCTGTACATAAGCCCAGAGAGCAGCCCTGGTTCCCAAATGGACTTATTATTTATAGTATGATATGGTCGAATCTAATAATGATTAGAGATAGTAGAATGCAACTGAAACACCTGATTATGACACAGACAGTGGTTCTGGAGATCAACTTCAGAATAAAACAGGAATTTAGTGAAGGATGGGACCACTTACACTGGAACTTTTAAATACTGGAAAGAAAATCCATTTGACAACAACTATTTACTACTTCAGCTATATATTTCCGTTTGATAATAACATTTTGTTAAACACTGACTTCAGATTAAATACAACAATACCATAATACAAACTCAGTAACAAATATTTATTAGATCGGATTAAACTACAGAACATGAATTGTCTATACATGAGAAATGGTACAGCGTCAAGGTCTATTTCAATCAGATTGTTGAAAATATGTAATCATAGGATTAGAACCTGGTAGCACTTTATTGACTAACATTATAAAATGTATTAACTTTTGACAGCAGTTTCTTCTGGGTTACAGATGTAACAGCATTATACTATAGTTAAGTCAATAAAGCGATAGTTTTGATTTTTACATTGCTTCTTCTACTATTACAACAAATGTGTCCACCATATGGATTATGGATTCATTGTAAACCAAGTATCTATATGATTTTTTATATATTGCATACACAATTGAACTGCGGTATTGTACACTGTGGTAACAATGTGTTTGTAGCCGTACGATACAAAGCACAAGCAAGAAACACTTAACTTAACTAATAGTTAAACAATCCCTCGCCGGACACCATCCCGGTATTTCTGAGTCTAGGTTTCGGGGCTAGAATTTATGGAAATACTTCCATTTTGTCCTGCATTTGTTAGAAAACAATAAATACTTAAAAATTTAAACTGAGGTATTGTGCATTGAGGTAATAACATGTTTGTAGTAACATGTTTGTTTGTATCTTG
>NW_022705076.1:0-556 GCF_011630105.1 Anneissia japonica | reverse complement strand
AAAATCCGATCAGAATGACAAAATAAACTAAGCATCCACTGGAAGGAATCCCAATATCTGCAGAAGGATCCGTTTCGGCCTTCCAGGCCTCATCAGTGCAGCTAGGGTATAGACCCAAACGAAACGTTCCACCAGCTTAGGTAGGGCCCAAACTAGTCCCACGACCACTAATGATTACAGAGCCAAACCAAGACAATATATTTATATACACAGTATAGGTGTGAATGCAAATAGTGGAATACAAGCTATGTGGCTCGGTTCCAGTAGATACAGAGAATATTTCGTCATTCTTAACGCGTCCTACGAAATTCTTACGAGACAGCACTAGTCCGTGAATTTGTGAACAAGATCGGAGATCTAAAGATGCAATCTCTACCGTGCATCAATGGCGGCCCGCTGGATCTCAATAGAGATTCTTTAATAATATATAAATTTTAATAGGAAAATGGGAAAAACCCATAAAACAGCAGACGACCACATAATGCAAAACTCTTTAAAATTAAAACGGAACAGTAGAGAAAATCCGATCAGAATGACAAAATAAACTAAGCATCCA
>NW_022705075.1:0-769 GCF_011630105.1 Anneissia japonica | reverse complement strand
AACACAATAAATCAATAAATATCATCTTCAATTATTCATGGCTCAAAACTGTACTACAGAATTAATATCACTTGAAGTATTATTTAGAATTGCCTTTTAAAATTTTAGGCAGCCATTTTGAAAATATTGTGCCTCGACGCAAAATTAGTTGGGTTCACCTCTAAACTGTTTATGTTTACATTTACTAGACTTGTGGTACTGGCCCAGGATATAGTGGTATACAGCTATAGCTTAACAGGCTAATGCGGGGAGTTTTGATTTGTGATACTACAGTAGATTTTCAGGAGATGGACCTGGAACATAAAAGATAACGAAAAAAATTTAGTCACTTCAAATGCAAATGCTGCAGCTTATTTTTAAAAGCTAGCAGAAACAAGCCTAAAGAGGCTTTGTACGGGGACATTGAATAGGTACCCATTAAAGTTAATCATAGTATAATTAGAGCAAAGTTAATTGATTACATTGAAGTTCGATAAAAACCAATGGCTCAATTTTATGTTGAACACACGTCTTTTCCTGATGTTGAACTGCAATGTAATTTTTTTAGCAGTCTTATGAAGATTGGCACAGATATAATTTCAATTAAATTTTTAATAGGAAATTTCAACTTAGGGAATAAACCTGATACAAGCTGGTTAATGTTTATACAACTGAGTTAATGGTTTTAAAGTATTATTTTGCGAGTCGAATTTACAATTCAGGAAAAATGAGATTTTGAGAAAATCTTTGCTCCAGGAATGTGCTTTAAGCATCTAGAAAACCCCACCCC
>NW_022705074.1:0-1575 GCF_011630105.1 Anneissia japonica | reverse complement strand
AAGAAATGTATATATATAATTATATATAATATATATATACGCAAAGAAAGCTTAACAAGAAATGTATTAAAAGAACAAAACAACATGCTTGTAACAAATTAAATAGGCCTAATATTAATCTTAGATATATAATAAACTATATAGTAGGCCTATATTGGGCTAGTACACCTATAAGAGCCAGTGAAATTTTGCCCAGGCTCAATGTTCCTTTTTTTGTTTTGCCAATTTGAGGATCAATTCTTATTTTGTTCTTATTTTACACCGTACTATATCATGAGAACGGCTGCTTTGGTATTTTGTGTCATTTCCCGATAGAACTGCAGATTAGATCGTATTTGATGACATTAATGGAGTCGAATATGGAAAGCCAAATCCGCCAAAAATAATAGATTACTGTATAATGCTGATATAATCTTTTTAAACATTAATTAATACTTTACTGTATGTGACTAACCGGATTTGTTGGTTTTTAGGTATTTTTTAGGTTATTTGATATTTTACCTCAGCCTCAATTTGTTCTGATTTTGTTCTTATTTTTTAAACAATTTCAGCCTCAGTGTTCTTAGAAAGTTCTTATTTTAAAAAAAAGTGTTGGTGCAAATACACTGTATACTTAATTTTTTTTTAAAGAATTAATCAAAAACATGCCTACAATGAACTAAATAACAATTAAAAAAAGAAAAAAGAACAGACAGAATATTTAAATAGGCCTGTATTACAAAATCACAACTAATTTGCATTCAGATTGACTCCTGGTAGACCAATCAATGGGCGCGGCTACTGTTTCACTTACAATAGTCAATATAACATAAGCCAGGATATGTAACAGCTCCCTACAGAGTTCTTCCACCATCTTACCGCAGACATTTCGTGGTCCTATCATTTTACAGAAATACGGTATATAATAAGCTCAATGGAATATCGATGTTACAGTAGGCATAAGTAACCTAAGCATTGCTTGTTGGCAATTAGTGCGGTAACATTACCTTCAACTGACTTCCGACTGTCCTTTTGGCACGGCAGTCTACGGTACGAACCAAGTCCATTGAGGTTTGTTATCATTTATGAGTTTATAATTCTAAGGTTATTAAACTTTAATCACATTAAAGTTCATTGAGTGAAAACAAGTTTAATATTTTAAATTTAACGTTTCTTATTTAAATGTATATTGGTTTTGTGTACTAATATTAAATCCGTGCATTGTTTAAATTAATGATTGAACTATATTTTAAAAATGGTATTTTTTTAAAATAAGTTAATATTGGAATTTGATATTTAAATATAGGCCTTAAATTTAAAGTTACTGAAAATTATAACAAAAGAAAAAGTCTGTCCCCACCATCAATGAACATATGCAAATATGGAAACCGTTTCTATATACTGTAAGTCAGCAAAAACTGAATTGTTTTTAATGATGGGTCAACTAGTCATATCTAAATTTTAGTCGTTAAATGGGCATTTTTAAAGATTGGTCTGTGTTGTTTTATACCGAATTGATCTTGATTCAATTACGGTCTGTGCTCGAGTCAACAAAAGAGCAGCGGCGGCGCCAGTGTATGAAATCTGGGCGGGTTG
>NW_022705073.1:0-728 GCF_011630105.1 Anneissia japonica | reverse complement strand
GAATCTAAACACTTCAATACTTATTTGTTTAAATGTAAATTGTAAACATTTGTTGTAATTCAGTTTTTAACCGCAATGCATTTTGGAAATAAACTTTTCAAACACTCCTGTGTTCTTCACACACGAAACGAAAACAGAACATCGAATCAGCGGTAAAGAACAAAGGCGCGTAATAAGATGCGCATCCTAAACGTTCTACTTAATATGGAATAAACAAAGTAGATAAAAGCTAGATAAAAGCTGGATAAAGGCCTAAGAACCAAGAAAAAAATTAAGTATATATAAATGAATAGTCTGATAAGTAATCTAAGTCTTTATTTAAACCGTTAATATAAGAATTGGTTCTAAGAATCCACTTCAATTCTTCTTTGCGTCTATGTGAGAGGGATAAAAAGTTATTAGCGACCAAAATAAATCTTATGTCATTAATGCTATGGTTAGGTAGATTGAAGTGACAGGCTACTGGGAAACCAGTGGAGTTGTCTCTGATGGTTTTTTTTTTTTATTATTATTGAGGCGGAATTTAGTGCCAGTCTCTCCAATGTAATTACCAATTTGACATCTGTTACAAAATAAAATGTAAATAGTGTTAGAAGAATCACAAGTAAGTGGAGGGGGTCTAATAGTAATATTAGTACTAGGAATAGTGAATGTGTCAGAGGTGCACATGGAATTGCAAACTTGACATCTGGACGAGTTGACATCTAGCTGTTTTATATTGCTGTCTT
>NW_022705072.1:0-559 GCF_011630105.1 Anneissia japonica | reverse complement strand
AAAAAGCAGTTTAGCACTGTGTTTGACTATATCCAATTAAATTACTGAACATAATACTCTATTAGCACTAATGGGCTTTCGTAGTATGTGGTAGAAAGCAGTTTAGTGTTTGACTATATCCATTTTGGCTGAAGTCAAGCATGTTAAAGAATGAGTAACAAAATGACAAAAAAATATATTAAAAGCAGTTGTGGTATAAACTTTAAAACAAAATAATTGTGTATAAAACAGTTTAGCACTGTGCTTGACTATATCCATTTAGGCTAGAATCAAACATGTTAAAGAATAGGTAACACAATCACAAAAACATTAAAAACACTTGTGGTATAAAACTGTTTAGCACTGTGTTTGACTATATCCATAGAAAATATATGAATATTGGGGGTTTTTTATAGGAACTTGGAAAATTCAAGGGGCTATTTTTGAATGAACAAAGATTAGGCCTAGGACTAGGCATTCCGAGAATGCTATGAGCTTGAACAGAACCACAGATGAAATTAGTGCTATGTCAATTGTTGGCCATCTGCCGATTGAGATGAGCAGGATCATTACCGGGCTG
>NW_022705071.1:0-820 GCF_011630105.1 Anneissia japonica | reverse complement strand
TTTGCATTAATGATATAATTATATATAAATTTTGAACATTAAATATAAAAAAAGTTCACTACCTATTAAAACGAAAGCTTATAGTTGTTTTTGTTTTATAATGTTCTTCAATTTGTAGTTCTCTTTCTATTGCACCTCATTTTTCACAATCACAGCAAGTGCACAGCACAAAAACAACCTATGAAACGCATTTGAAATCAGCAGTGATTTAGTGTATTTTATTATAGAATTCTAAATGCTACGTACAAAAACCATATAAATTCATTTTTTTAAATTGCAATATACTGTAATTACTTACTAAAACAAGTTTAAATAAATCATAAAACGCCCATTTCCTCCCATCAATACTGCCCTCAATTGAGAGTAACTTTCTACACACACAACACAAGCACTTGAATAAGTAATGCAAGCGTCAGACCTGTGGAATTTCTTCCATCGGAACATCAGTACAAAATACGTAGAAAAAAGGAAAAACAAGAACGTTTATTTTAATATATACTTTATTGAAAACGAATGACAAAAGAAAAGTGCAAGCTACGAATAAAATTGTATTTCTAAGTAGGCTAGGCTTCTCTTTGGGTAAGGTAGGTATGTCCTCTCTTCCTCTCTCTCTCTAGTCTAGCAGTCTAGCCTAGGCCTATTTCTGGATCGTGATGATAATCGTGATGTGAATTTATTTGCTTCTGCATCTTGTGTAGTACTGTCATTATTGTATTTAGTACAATATTATTGATGCTAAATTATTGAAGTGTTAGTCACCATAACAATTCATCCACATACCGTAGCTGTACTTGGACAGATCATACCAAAAACACCCCGT
>NW_022705070.1:0-635 GCF_011630105.1 Anneissia japonica | reverse complement strand
TGATATAGTATTGATGGAAATTAAGTATAAGAAACATCTCAATAACCTGTTAACTCATTTTTTTTACTAATTTAAGTCACTGATTAATTATATTACTATAATAACACAGTAATAATAATAAACAATGATAATGAATTAATCACAACCAAAATAATAATAATAATAATTGGGTGGGTGGAGATATGCTCTCCCGAGTGTTGTTGTTGTTGTTGTTGCTGCTGTTGTTGTTGTAGTAGCTGGGAAAAGCCATTGTTTTTGTTCAGATTTTTTTGGCTTTTCCCAGCAGTAGCTGGGGAAAGCCATTGTTTTTGTTCTGATGTTTTTTTTTCCTTTTTTCTTGCATACTTTTTTCTATCTTTTGCACTGGTTTTTTTCTGGCCGGCACTTTGGTCACTTTCCATGCTTAGAACTTTTCCATGCTTTGCCGAAGCATAGACCATAATCAAGGATGTGCCTCCTAATATTTATTGTCAATCTAGGGTAGGGTGTGGTGTCAATGAATGGCGTCACGCGCTTAAGGCCAATAGCAGCCACGAATTTCGAGTTTTCTGCGGTTAGTGCGTTCATGCATAAGATGTAGGTCAAATTTACCTGAATGAGCTTTCGTCGCAAACAGAGAAAAAGTTTTCATTATG
>NW_022705069.1:0-682 GCF_011630105.1 Anneissia japonica | reverse complement strand
ATATCCTCTGTCATTGAAAAATTCCATCATTTCTTCGGCTTTTGTAGTAAAATCAGTGTCGTCATCACATAATCTCCTCAGTCGTACTAGTTGCGAATATGGAATAGCGTTCTTACATGAAGGTGGGTGGGATGATTTAAAGTTCAAAAACGTATGGGCGTCTGTAGGTTTGTAATAAACACTGGTAGTGAGATGTGAATCAGTAATGCACAACATAATGTCCAAGAATGGCAGGCTGGTTGAAGAAATCTCATGGGTGAATTTAATGGCTGGATGGTAGTTGTTGACAAATGAAATGAAATCGTTCAATTCGGCTATGTCGCCAGATGTAGCTCCTACACAATCGTCAATATATCTCTTAAAAAGTTCAGGTTTTCTGCCAGTGTATTCGTCCCATATTTGTTTTTCAAGATATCCCATAAATAGGTAAGCAAAGCTAGGACCCATTTTGGTACCCATAGCAACTCCAGATAACTGGCGGTAGAATTTGTCGTTGAAAGTAAATGCAGCTGTGGTAAGAACGAGTTCTGCCAAACGTACTATAACTGACGATGATTGTGGAATAGAAGGGTCGAGTTCAACAAAATATTTAATTGCTTTGAGTCCATCATCAATTTGAATAGAAGTATATAATGAAGAAACGTCCATTGTGAAAATATGCTTGTCAGTTCCAGTAAAGCGA
>NW_022705068.1:8142-10440 GCF_011630105.1 Anneissia japonica | reverse complement strand
TATTATTATTATTACTAACTTATTATTGCATACCAAAACCCAAATTAATGATATATTTTTACCGTTAATGTTACCTCACGAGCTACTCCAATTCAGGAAATAACTGAAACAGTTTGCGATTGTAAGTATTTTTAAGCAGGATCTGACAGTTTTCCACAGTGAGAAAATTGTTAAGATGACCTGAAACGTGCTTTAAATTAGTCAAAAAGTGATCTCGAGAATTTTACAAATTTACGCACACGTACGGCACGTCATGACGCGTGCTCGAACAGTAAAGGCAAACGAAGTTGATTCTTGATATATAGTATCTTGTGCCTTTCAGTGTTGTAAACCAGTCTTCCACCCTCCTGTGGGGTGATTTATGATTATTCATAGAATGTCACAATGATTTGAAGAAAGATGAAAGAGTGGGGGGGGGGGTGGTCATAAAAAAACATTCATTTTGACCATGATGACGTCACCAAAATGAAAAAACAAAGGACACAATCATGAAAGAAAATTGTCTCAGCTATAACATATTGAAAGGAGGTAGACGATCGATCAAGGATAACGAGATACGATCAAATGCTTATAACAATTATGACGTTATAGATAAAAAATTCAGTTGTTTGAATTCCGATGGCAATATGATGACGTCATAATGTCTGATCATCCATCAATAAAATCATATCTACAACTCATGTGCTTTCAGAATATGTAATAATATTTGGGCTCACTGTGCATCCTAAGGAGCTATTACTGATTAAAAGAATTTCACAAAATGGCGCGTAGATGATGTGATGTGTGATGTCACACAAAAATCACCTGAAAATTTCTGCTGCCTAAGTAACAAGGATAGAACCTGTGCCGTTTTTGAGAAAAGCCGCGAACAAAAACATGTGGGAAAGAATAAAAAAGAAGAAATAAAGCAGAAAAATCTTGTTGCAGCGTATCAGCTAATTATATATTCCTAATATTTATGCTTAGCCAGAAAGGCATGCCATAGTTTCAGCACCTGGCCACAAAGGTCAACGATTACCAGATTTCTAATAAAGGGAGACACATTATAGTGATTGTTTAATGGCAAAAAATCAACTAACTAAATAATAATAGTTTAAAAAATCCCTTTTATTCCAGCATGCAGATCAAATATTGCTAACTGTGAAGTCGTAGATTGTACCACTTCTTGGAATTCCATGTGCACAAAATGCCTTTACCACATTAATGACGTAGTAAAAGCATATGAGTTAGTTAATGGTCGGTGCAAACGTAAGTATGTTGTGTTTATTATTTGATTTAAACTTAGCTTCAATTTAATAATTGGTTTCGATAATAAAATAGAGTCTTTAAACGAATTTTATTAACAAAACTGTATTTTTAATAAGTAAAACTAGTATATTGTCTGTCCTGAAAGCACATTTATTAGTATTTTGACTAAAATTGATTTGTTCTCCCAAAGTACAGTAATTGAGTTTGCATTTAGCATTGATTTTACTATTTCTTACTGTACCCATCCCTACATAGGACTTTGTTCGTGGAGAAGTGATAGTAGGTCTTGCTTTCCTGGTAGATGTGCTCCTTCAAACAAAAAGTGTATTTGTGACACAGACTTTGATATGGATGACAACTGCATGAAAAGTAATTTAAGATTCATAGTCAGACAAATGAATGATAACGTTGATAAAATGTTTTCATGATCATAATTTTTTTTTATTGATAGTTGCTGTGCCGCCAACAGTATCAAACTGCTCAATACTATTGCAACATGACAATGGATTCAATAGAGTTATTACAAGCAATATTCCATGTCAGCGATCACCCATTTCAACAATTTATTCATCCATACAAGGAAACGGTTTTCTCGTGAATTGGCAGACCCTGTTTTCGGCGACTGAATATTCATTTCCTTATTATGTCAACGATTTCAGTGTGGGCGTGACTTCAGCCATTGTCAATTGGCATATTGAGAGAGGTGACTACTGAAATTTTTAAACTTGTAGTTATGGCGTATACAGTACATAATTATGTAGCTATTTGTTATATTCATCAAAAGAAAATCTATCTTTATTGTTACTCTAATTGCTTGCTTTCCATTCCGGGACTCTAGCTTTCAGATGCAGCATACTGTAGGGCTAACTATGCCGGTATCACCCTAACCACTTGTACGATTTTCGTTTCCGCAACGGCCCGCACGCGATTTTTTTTTCCGTACGAAACATTTGCATGAAACTTCACTCGGGCCATCTCGGATTGACTCGAGTGAGTACGATACGAGGAACAAGAGCAGACACTTCGCAATGTCGTGACGCTCGAGTTTTA
>NW_022705068.1:0-7981 GCF_011630105.1 Anneissia japonica | reverse complement strand
TTCATTTGATGTTTTGCCATTTTGGCAGGTCTTATGGCATCCCAGTATTTTAGAGCTGCCTATTCTCAGCTCTTCTCTTAATTTGAACATAACTGTCATTCTGTTTCATTTGATCAGATGAAGAAAAATGCGCTTTTCCTTACTCTTTGTGCTTTTCCCAGAAAGCGTTTTTAGTAGACCAGGTAATTATGCAAAACCCAGGCCTAACTAAAAAATTAAAATTGTCATGTAACTCAAGTTAAAATAACACTTTTCATTACTCGTGCAGCTTAATCAAATATTATATGTCCTTTTAAGCGACCCATTGGTATTAACATGGTAACATCAATGTATTTTTAAAAATTAGACAGCGACGTTCTCTTAGAAGTTGTTCTGCAGACGTTTATCTATTGATGACCTTTTGACCTCCTGAATTCTGCATTGAGATTTTCGGGTCGATTTAGCCGAGACGGCCCGAGTGGAGTTTCATGTAAATGTTTCGTACGGAAAAAAAAATCGCGGCCCGCACTTCGGCGTGTCAATGATTAAAGCAAAGGACTTCAATAGCAGAAACAGGGCAGAAATGAGCTGTTCCGCATATTTTCATTAAAATTGATGAAACACCACCCTCCAGTGTGCGGGGTAAAAGTTGACATTTGACTAAGTGGAGAAACTACAGGAAACAAACGAACCTAAGCGGCGCCTTTATTATTGACGGTATTCGAGTGGTTGTTCTTCGTTAAACCACGCCCACCTGCACGCAGTGGTAAAATCCTACTTTACGAAGACGACCAGTCGAATAGAAAACTGGTAAATACTCGACAAAACAAAATGGCTGCATAGTTACCGCGATACACGCTGCGAAATCATGGCTGCCTCGGATTGTGGCAGTATGGTTTTTTTGTGAAAAAATGTTTTCATCCAGTTTTTGAATTCTGTTAGGCTACAATTATTTTTTTACTTCAATATGGGTATATATTATAATTTTTATTTTCTGAAATTAATTTCATCCAAATTATATTAACGCAAAATGTTGTTGCTAAACTGACCAATCGGTCATGTTTGTTTTGGTCACATGCGTAACTTAACGCTGATTAACGCATTCTGGTTAAGTTAATTTTCGTTGTTAACGAAGTCTATTTTACGAACCAGTCGAATGAAAATAGTACTCAACGAAAATTTGTACTTAACGAAATGATCCAGGAATTCGAAATAGGCCTAGAGGGGGCCCGGGGGAGGGGATACTTTGACAGATAGAGGATCTACTACCTGAGACCCACCATGGCTGAGGCTGAGGTAAGAAAATTTGTGATTATGGCATCTAGATGGCCTTGAAATTTCACTTCAGACAAAATTTAAATATGATTTTCTTTATATCTCCATTTTTGGGGGCGGGCCTACTGGGCCCCATTGAATCCACCACTGAGTACTTTCGCAGATAGATCTATACCACAGCCCCACCATGCTTGGGGCTGAGGTAAGAACATTTGTGATCATGTCACCTCTAGATGGCCGGAAATGGTACTCCCAGACTTAAATTTAGGCCCCAGCCCCTTTAATCCGCCACTGATTTCCAAACAGAGTCGAAGTCGAGATTGCTTCCACGATCTCAATGAATTTTGAATCATGAGGGGTATCATTGGTATGGGCAGTCTCCGACGAAACCTTCACTTTCCCCCCGATGGATAAAAATTACCCTTCTATAGTAGGCCGGAAATGATAGGCCTACTCCAACTGTGTCAAATGGAATGTCCACCCACCTCTAAATGGTCGGAAAGGGCACTCTCACATTAAAAGTTAAATTTAACGTAGGAAATTTTTTCAAACCATCTCTAACCACTAGACACGACTGTTTCTGCAGTTTTCAAAAGTTATAGCGACGTCAACCCTTAACAACGCAAATTACTCTTCACGTATGCGCGAAGTCGTCAGGACAAATGCGGTATGCAATGCGCGAAGAATACTCATAGGCTACGTTCAGACCTGAGATATACGCCAGGCGTATCTAACGCCGGGCGTACGTTAATCCATGGCGTAACTAGCGAGATGTCCAGACTGGGCGATTAACAAACGCTAGCTTAAGTATTCGTGCGAAATATTCGTATTCGTAATTTGCGCATTTTATTTTTACATCTAGGCTTATTTTGATTGGTCAAATCCTGGCTGAGTTCAAAATCACGGATGCTTGCATCATGACCATATATAGGCATATCAAGACCATATGGGCATAGAACAGTTTTTCATCAACGAAAATTTGATAATCAGGACCGAGCTTTAAAACAGTGGATGCCTCACAAAGGTTTAGGCTACGTTCAGACCTGGGAGATACACCAGGCATATCTAATGCCGGGCGTGCGTTAATCAGTGGCGTAACTAGCGAGATGTCCAGACTGGGCGATTAACAAACGCTAGCTTAAGTATTCGTGCGAAATATTCGTATTCGTAATTTGCGCATTTTATTTTTACATCTAGGCTTATTTTGATTGGTCAAATCCTGGCTGAGTTCAAAATCACGGATGCTTGACAGTCGTAAATCAGTGGCGTATCTAATCTGGTGTCTGTTTCTAAATTACCGTATGCCAGTGATTGCGCGATATTACTGGCGTTCACTACGCCGCGCCCAAGTTCACACCACTCGATTAACGATGCGCTAGCGTAAAGCCACCCTGACACTAGCACGATTTTTGTCCCCGCAATGCGTCGTGGCAAGACGTGCCATTTCGCTGGTACGCTGCAGACGGCCTGTTTGCCCACTGTACACGTAAAAGTTACGCACTGTGTACGCAATGCGTGTCAAAAATGTACTGTGTTCACACGTATTGACACGCAATGGCACTACTTGTTTACGCATAGGTTAAGTATTGTTCGCCCATTGCTCACTTCTACTGTACCGTGGCAATTTTTGGTCAGGCTTTGTCCCGCTTGGCGGCACGCTATACACAGCGTAGGTTTTTCTTCGACTCGCTATGGACGATACAATATTATGCTGAATCCCAGAGACAGTGTTATTGCAGAACAGAGAAGGTGTCTATATCTGGCAACTGCTGGCTATTACTTTCTTGAAGAGAGCAGGAGAAAAGGAAGAAAGAGGAAGAGCATTCTTAATTGACACGCACCGTCGGCAGTGTTCGCGCCGAGTTCGCGCAGTGTTCATGCATGTTTCACGCATATGGCATGAACATTGATACGTGCCGAATTTTTGAACATTTTAAAATTCTCTCTACGACATGGCGCGCACCCCCGCACCCTTGACGTACTCCTCACGCTCGTTCCTGAAGACTTTAATCATTGACACGCCGAAGTGCGCGCCAGTGCGGGAACGAAAATCGTGCAAGTGTCAGGATGGCATAAGTCGTTGTGTCTGAACAGAGCTTTAACCTATGCGTAAAAAAGTAGTGCCATTGCGTAGACAGTGCGTAACTTACGTGTACAGTGCGCGAACACGGATTCACGCTCCGCTGCGTACCACCAAGGAGGAACAAAAGTCGTGCAAGTGTCAGGGTGGCGTAAGTTGATCGGATAATTTTATACAGAAGTTATAATTAGCTAACAGATCTCCATTATTAATAGACTGTTTCGGAGTGTCAATCAAATTTAACAATTGACCAGGGCCAGGAATAAGCGTTTGTCTTACAAACACACGTGTTGTCCCACAGACGAACGTGTTTGCGTACCGTAGGTTTTCACACTGTCCTTTTGTGGGACATTGCTTTCACGTATGATTAATCTCATAGTTCCCATTGCGCATGTCTATCTAGAAGCCCAATATAATATAAACAAAATATAAGATGCATGTATCGTCTTAATTAAATAATAGTTTCGTATAGACTGTTTCGGAGTGTCAATCAAATTTAACAATTGACCAGGGCCAGGAATAAGCGTTTGTCTTACAAACACACGTGTTGTCCCACAGACGAACGTGTTTGCGTACCGTAGGTTTTCACACTGTCCTTTTGTGGGACATTGCTTTCACGTATGATTAATCTCATAGTTCCCATTGCACATGTCTATCTAGAAGCCCAATATAATATAAACAAAATATAAGATGCATGTATCGTCTTAATTAAATAATAGTTTCGTAATTTAACAGTTTTGTTTTTAAATTGTTGTATTATGATTTGATTACAGTAACGATGGTTGGCCATTACCTGTTCGTAGAGAATGGAAAATAAAATGCTTTAAACGTGTATTCATTTCTCTTCATTATTTATTTACCTTTTGTCTGTCACAAACAGAACAGGCTTAAGTTTTCTCGAATTATGGAGTTTTTGGAAAAATAATATTGATGTACATATTTGATAGCATTAAAGCATCCATTAATATTCAGTATGGGAATCGAAGACCCTCAACTCTGATATTCAAATAATCAAACACTTATATTTTTCTTTCAGTGTAAATTTTTTAACAAGACAGTTTAATAATTATCTCTATAATTGTGGTTGATAGGTGACATTACAATATATTCTGGAGAAATTGATTGTAGTTTAAACCACAATGAAGACGACCCAAATCCGGACACACATGTTTGTACACGATATGAACAATTAATGGACAATCTTCAAAACAACGACAAGTAAGATTCAACTAATATATTACAGCATTTTTTCAGCCCTCATTAAAATGGGGAAAATTTGACAAATAGGCCTATAGATAGTTTTGTTCAAGATATACAATTTTATACAGCAAATGTAAATCATATTTTTAGAATCAAATAATAGTAGATTTTTTATTTAACTTTTTAAAGAAGTAAGATGAACATGAACTTAAACGTAACTACAGTATGTCTTTTTTTAAATTTTTATGACCATTGTTCTTTAGTAGTCCTACACCAACATTTTATTAACAATGAAAACTAAATTGAAATGGTTATTGATGAAAAAAAAACACCAGAACCTGGCGTCTTAAACAGTCGGTATAATGCTAATACTGCATGACTTTTAGAAATCGCGAAATGTTTAACTTCATAATAATTTGGACCTATTCTACACTACAAAGCTAATGCCATAAAGAAACCCCCAACATTATTTACCAAATAATCTATTTTATCTTGTGCAAAAAATTTGCATTAGTTACACGTTTCAAGCGCTCTGATCTCCATGAAATAGCGCTATATATGTGCTGTGATGTATGTGATAATTAACTTATGTTTTTAATGTGTCAATATTGACGGTTACGTCCTCAATTCTAATTATGCCACTCTCTAATTTAATATGTTAATCTTCATAAAGAGTTTAAAAGCATCGCATTATTATATTTTCACTGAAGAGTCTCTGAAAATAAGTTGACCTTCTGTCCTTAGAAATAAAAAAAAAAATGATTATAATACTTTATGTAAATTGTCACTCGGTTTACAAATTATTAAAATAATATAGATAGAATTTATAAAGATGTAATTTTTTTTATTGTAAATAAAAATAATTAACATTTCCAGTTAATACCTGAATACGAGAATGATTTATTGCCTGAAGTGTTGATTAAATTTGAAATTAGTGCATTGATTCCTTTACCAATATTAATTATAAAATGTAATTTTCAGGTTAATAATAACAGCTTCTTCAACGAATGGAGGGTTTATTAGACTGAACAACTACGATTATTCAATGGTCGGGACAATCCGTGAGCCCGTGTACTACGAGGGTAAAACTGTAACAAGATATTTGACCGTAACTGTCGACAATGAGGCGCCAACTCACTGTTCTGTTAATGTCACAAGTGACACGACTTGCATTGGATATGCACTTGACATCGGTGATCCATACACTACCTCGGTGAGGTTAAGATAAATATATATTTCACAATATATTATTTATTGAGAATCAAATTTAGTGTCATTACAATAACTAAAAAATGTAATTGATTTAGTTGATTTAATTGGATTGATTGATTGATTGTAGTCCTGTTTTAGTATCTGGTATTTTCTACCCAATCATTCTCAAAGTAGGGGTTGACGAACTGGTTCGGTGGTAACTGAATGTGTTAAATTTTGTATACCTCGAGTCCTAAGCAAAACATTACACAGATGAATAAATAGTACATAGCAACAACATCTTGTACACAAACCAAATGCATGAAAAATAAACGAATTTTACGCTAAGTAAAAAACACTTCATACTCTACAAAGCATATTCATACTTTCTTTGAAAAGATAATTTTTATTACTCTGATAATATACAGAGTGAGCAGAAGGTTAAGTGGTCAACATGGGTGGACCATATTTCAGGATTGACAGCAACGTCTTATGACTGCAGAATTTGCAAAATGGTTGAGAATAATGACGTGCTTTCTTTTAATGGCACTTGTTACAGTCTTTATCATTTGAAAATTGGAAATTATTATGAGGCAGACTTCGAACTAACATCTCCAGGTAGACCATTATCGTTATCAATATTTTTAATGTATTTTTGCTGAGGTTTTATTACTTTATTTAGCTGGTTATGACTAGCCACCCATGGTTTGATAGACGACAGGTGTTGGAATTGGTGACAGACTTCGTGTATAAGTAATTTCTAAGTTGTCTGTAGAGCAGCACCAGTGAGTGATGCCAATAATAAAAAATTATAATGATAATTAAATAAATAATGGCACATTGTATCATGCGGAAATTTGCTGTAATAGCTATCAAGAATATCCATATAGAAACAGATATTGTTTTGTTTTTGTGTCATTATCAAAACTACATAATACTAGCATAGTATTGCAGCAGTCTTAAGATCATAATTAGTATTATCCAACTGTGAAATGAAGTTTAATTTACAAGACCTAAGTAATTGAACAATTGTTTTCATAAAATAGGTGTATACTGTACCCTGTTGACCGTTAGTGACTTTGCCGGCAACGTTCGCCATGCTCGACGTTGCCTTGTTTTTGATGACCAAAGTGAAATTTCGATCGTAGACGATAAACCTATGGAGCTAGTGGTTGATGGAGAAAAGCTTAATCTTCTAGAATCCGATGCATGGACATCTACTGATAAAATTGTACGGTTTTATAAGTATTGAAAATGATTTTTATAATAATAATAATAATAATAATAATAATAATAATAATACAATAATACTAATACTAACAATAATAATAAATTAATAATGGTAGTCACGACAATGGTGATTATGATGGTACCATAACTATGATGATGATTATAGACGTTTGATGATAATTATAACGATAATGATAATCAGTGTAATAAGGGAAACAAAAGTTGTTGGTGATGATGAACTTAATATTAATGATATAGATGAGGATGATGGTAATGATACATCATCATCACATCATCATCACATCTATGATGACATAGATGTGATGATGATGTTGATTGGATTAGCATGATTATGGTCATGGCGGAAAGTACATTGATGATAATGAGATGATGGTACTTTCCTATATAATTCTTTTTTTTAAAAACTATTTTGTCAGATTAGAGTGTCATGGCAGGGCCATTTTGTTAACCAACTACACATAGACCAAAGTATGCTGCACGCTATTGAAACTAACAATGACGTCATTAATAAAGCCTACGATTCGGATGGTTTACCAACAGGACGTACTCTATCGTCTATTAATAATCGACATGGAATTGTTAAGTTTGAAGTTGGTGTCGTTAAAGATAAACTTCAGCCAGATTGGATGGCTTTACCAAATGATCTGGTACCGTGGGGTTCACCGATAAGTTTGAAATATAACTAATACTGATGATTATAATGATTATAATTATAGGTCTAGTCACATTTGGAAATAAAATACATTGTATTACCCGAAATCATATTATAGAGAATGACATAAAACCAGATTGTTATTAATTATCTTCAACTTAAGACAAGTTTAGTTGTAGTTTCAAATATACCCTTGACTTACTGATCTAGCAATATATATATATATATATATATATATATATATATGGTTCTATTTCTGGCTGTTTACTTACGTTCACTTTTTAGCTGTTGCTTATTATTTTTGTATCTCTACTGAGATCCAGCCATTGTTTCCCACAGCATTGTTGTTTTCT
>NW_022705067.1:0-633 GCF_011630105.1 Anneissia japonica | reverse complement strand
CAGAATCTTCACAGGATCATGACCCTATTTTCTCTCCTAATATTGGAGAGTGATTTTTTGGGAGAGCAGCTGTTCCTGCGAATTACCGTATATTATACGTGATGGACTGCGGTCGGAACAACAGTGTTGTTGGTTCCTATTATTTTTAAAACTATTTTTACACAACTAATAATTACCACTTCAAAGTATCATATTATTATTTAACACAGCAGCCAACATGCACTCGACCATGATTACAAAATTATAACATTAAATTGTATAGCTCCTTACCACGCAATACTCGACCTACTGGAGATTGAACCAAGATGGGAAGCTTCTTTTCCGGGAAGGGGAGGGGAAGTGTGTTCAAACCTTTATCCACATTAACATTAATAGTGTACGTATATTTGTATATATAACATACTCCGTCTTGTAGGTTCTTTATTAGTTTTGATGAATTGTTTCCGTTTCTTCATAAATTAAGTGTACATATATTGTTTGCATTGCAAAATTAAAATGTATCTTGTAAATGAAATTTAAATTATGGGACACGGGTCATGCCGCGTCCTATCCGACACGATAAGTAGTACCAAAAATGTATCCACCCTTTAAAATTTTGTGCACCACCCTTCAAAGTTTTTGGACAACAATTTC
>NW_022705066.1:0-1248 GCF_011630105.1 Anneissia japonica | reverse complement strand
AGAGAGCCATCTTAATCTCTTTCTTAGGCAAATCTCTTCGCAAGTCCCACACCAATAATATAAAGAAAATAGAGCAGTCACTCCATAGAGTACATACCTCCGCCCTGTGCTTGGATACCGAATGGTGGCCCATAATTGTATATGCAAATTTAATAATTTTCTTTTATTCTCGAGGGATAGTTCAAAAGAACAATTTAGATTATTAATTACCATTGCACTACATTTAATGATGATCCCTTCTTAATTGTTACGTAATCTTAACAACAAACAACAGAAAAACAGATATGAGTGAATACACATGGCCTCCTTTGGTAATAACAGGTGTTTTTAGCGATTTATTTGCTGTTGGAGAATGCTTTTTTATGGGCTTACATGCTTAAATTGGCCTGCGCCATCGGCGCAGTAGTAGACAACCCAACTATGTAGGCCTGCTCATATTCTTGGATGAGAAAGAGCAATGGATATAATGTCCCTTAAGGTCACAAGCAAAATGAATAAGTGAAGAACTGAAATCCAAGACTTAATCAACCATTTCCGATGCGCCAAGTCATGACCACTATGTGTGTTAATTAGCACAAAACCTAATATTTTGGTGGATTGTCATTAACACATACACTTCACTGTTTTGCAACACTATTTTGGCTATACTAATAATCAATGAGGTCAATGTAGACGCTTTTGAAACCTGGACCCTCACTGCCGGTTTCCAGAGACAAATAGAAGCCCTGTGGACAAGATGCCACTGCAAGTTATTGACCATCTGATACAAAGACCAAATAACAAACAAGGAAGTCTGAAGATGAATGACAAGTGCCATTGGACAACATGAAAAGTTGCTGACAACTGTCAATAAATGAAAGCTAAAATAGTATGAACACACTGTATAATCAGATCACAGGGACTCAAGTTACAAGGTACAAAGTACAGTCAAGGGATTAGAAGAAGAGGAAGCGGAGAAAATGATGGGATGACAATATCCGAGAGTGGACAGGATTGCCATTTACCATTGCGCATGACTATAAAGAGTGGCTTGAGATTGTCAAGATATCATAATTCGTGCCTTAAGGGTTAAGGGATTAAATGATAAAAGATGATGACACGCTGTAACATGTTAAGGCATGCGTGTTATATTCCTAAGAGATTAATCGGTAATCCCTGTCTATATAGGCATATGTATAGATTTTTGCAATGTTGACTGGTTATCCTCTTTTGGAGTATCACTGCTAAGAAAAAAAAAACAGTTTATAG
>NW_022705065.1:0-588 GCF_011630105.1 Anneissia japonica | reverse complement strand
ATTCCAATTGGGTGGTTTATGTCCTGGGTGGTTTATGTCCTGGGTGGTTTATGTCCTACATTCCATCTGGTTACCCTCCAAAAACAACAGTTACCGTATTAGTCAGGAAATAACAATCATTATTAGGAAAATTTAACTGTAAAGTACTAATTTTTTTCCTAGTAAAATTTTAATAACTTAATACATGAAAATAATACATGAAAATATTGTAACAATTGTGATTTATTAGTCAGTCAATTATGGGTACTCAGTGCTACAATATTTTTTTCTAATTACATCATATGCTTTATAATAATTTGGGTGATTCCATGGTAACCGATGTTACAATTCATGTATATACAGATCTCATGTCTAAGAGTTAGACAAAACATGAGGGAAGGAAAAATAGGCTATAGTTAGGGTGAAAAACCCAGTTTTTTGGCCAAAGTTGCAAACAATTATTTACAATGGTTTTTTGAGTAGAAACTATCTAAGAGGGTTTCAAGAGCCACCAAAAAAAAGTTGAAACAATTTTTCCCATGGAAAAAAGAGTTATGACCTTTTATATAAAGGTCAATCTATTTTTAGTAACAAACACTGAAACAGTAG
>NW_022705064.1:85530-94614 GCF_011630105.1 Anneissia japonica | reverse complement strand
ATCACATCAAGGCGCCCGGCAATTAATCGTGCACTGGGGCCCTTTCGTAACTGGTGGAAAAGTGGAGTGGGCTAGATGATTAATGTAGTGGCGGCGCTTTTTCGCATAATAACGGTGATATTAGGCGATTATTTAATTTCTTAAGCGAATTTTTTCAGAAATTTTCAATGGGGAACGACTTGGATGCTCTGGGTGGGTGAAGCGAGTTTTTATTTTTAGGAAGGGGGTCATGCGCCGCCTTGCATCTTCTAAATACGCCACTGGAGGATATCGGTGGTATATTAGGGATAGCTGTCTATTTTTATACACTGTGTTCCAGCGTACTTAATTCTACACCACTGGAGCACTCTGAGAATGTCTGTAACCCTAAAACTAACGTTCACATTAGCTTGTATTTTAATCTGGTTAGGATTTTCTAGATTCTATGGCAGACGCCATAATGTTATGCATCACTTTATGCAAACCGTGATGTATTGTTGATTGTTATATTAAAAACAGAAACAAAATGTCACATTTTGTGGTTTGAAAAGGAAACGGCATTAATAAGACTTGTCCTAATTATTATTTAAATATTGTGACTTTAAAATGAATAAAGGTTTATTTAACCGAAAACTAGAACAAGAATCGCAGAATAACTTTACTTTGGAACCAGCCAACCTGCAGGCAAAATTAATTCCTTCAGGGGCAGATTTATAACGCTTATATATTTATTACAAAACTAACGTATTACAGTCAAATTCGAATAGTAAACTGTAGTTTCAAACCCCCGACACGTGGCCAACTCTGGTCGGCAAAGGATTGTTGATGCGGTCCTCGCAACATTGCTAAAATAAATAATATTTTTTCGACCGATTTTCAGTACTTGGAGAAAAAAGTTTTTTGTTAATAGAAACATGACCACCTACTCTGCTATTGTTAACAAGTGCTCGGCTTTTTCTAAGTAGTTTTAAACACTCTAAAACCAACTTGAATAGTTGAATTCGGAAACCCAAGGGATGTGAAGCAAATACAAAAAATAGCTTTTGATCTTCGGCCTACATAGGCCTATGTAATGTTTATTTTTGAAAATGGATGTTGGGTTCGTATAATTGCATATTAGTATTGTTACTTTGTAACTCGTGCCCTGTTTCTGCATTCCGTCTGCCTATTTTTCTTGGGTGGATATGATTAGGAAGTGGGGCAGAAAAAGAAGAGCCAGGCACTTGGTCAGATAGATGCCTATCGAATATGATGCTCCGACATGAACCTATAACTTTTATCACGTAGGCCATGTGGGACCTCGGCTGGTTTAGGAGCAGTTGAACGAACTTCGTGATTGAACAAAGTTACATGCAGGTAGCAGTTCAACTAGTCTATGTTGACATTTTTGATAATTATTTGACTGACACTCTTTTTCTTATCAACGCTAATGAGTTACATATACCTGTTGTTAGGATCAGACATTGATATTGCGTCAAATCAAACATTTCATTATCAAAGTCATGCTTCGGTTCTTGTTTGTCTTGTGATACAGGCCTAGACAGTCAGCGACGGTCGTGTGAGAAAATACGATGAATACAAAGTGACTTTCAGCCAATGACTACTATAAGTTCCAGCTTTCCCAGTGATTCCAATGAGTCCATCACCACCCCCACCCCAACCCCGATCCTAACGATATATAGGCTCGTTAATATATCAAACGAAATTATAGTAGGTCTATTGTAGAACTGTTTTGATCGTTAATAAACGAATAAACGAAACGAAAACACAATGGATGTTAAATAATTCGATACATATTGTGTTACTTTGTTTAAAAGAGATTGTACAAAATAAGGTAAACAAAATAAAATAATCCATAATTCAACCATCAGGCCAAAAAATTTGCTATATAAGATAATTTTGATTGGTCTAAAAATTGCTTTGGACAAAAACATAATTGTAGTTAAAACCAAGGTTTAAAAATTGACAGATGCACAAGACATGCGCAATAAAGATACATACAAAGTAAAAAAATAAAGAAAATGAATGAATATAGGCCTACAATGTTAAACTTGTAGTTTTGATATATAAAAGTAACTAGGTTTATTAAAGTATAAAAGTTAAAATTGTTTTGATTTAAAATTCAGTGTAAAATTCCAATATAAAGTTGCTGTAAAAAAAAAACTAATGTAAAAGACTGACCTAATAATACACATTAACGGCGCCCATGTTGCATGCTCATTTAACCTAAATCACATTAGGTTCAAATTAATACTTATGGCGGTAACTGATAAGACGAGTGCCGGGTACACACAGCCTAAACGAGATCTTGTATTAACTGCATTTAGAACAAAACACAGGAGAATTCCTATTAACGAAACAAAACTTCGGGACCAAGGGTGACTGAATAGGTGCTAGTAGGCCTAGTATTAAATGGTGTACCTTTTTTCACTTTGTGGCAAAAGTGTCTCGCCTATTGGACCAGACAGAGCTGCCCAACAATACGACACACACTTTCCCCGTGACCCCCACATCGGAGAAAAAAAAAAAACATTGTCAGGAAGAAGAAACATTCATTGACGGTTTATATCATGCAGCCCTTGGTTATGCCCACTCAGGCTGTCGTTGTGGACCAGCAACCTCTCGTCTGGGACCCCCCTCCCCACTCATATAAAAACATCAAAATACTCAGAACTGTTCAATTCTGGTGAGTCATGTACTTTTGTTGGCAACTACGGTACAATTTTTTCTAAACTGATGGTGAAATAATAATAATCTTGCGTGAAGTTGAACGAATCAAACAGAGGGCGCGATTGAACTCTGTAATGTATTATGGAATTATACTGTCATTTTTATCAAAAATAAAAATCAGTGGGTAGCTACGGGCAGTGCAGACAGTGCGCAGCACAGGGGCCAGGGTTATCGGGGGCCCCATTCATGAATTGACCTAAAAAAATAATAATTCAAAGTAATTTCCGACTTTATATTTTTGAAGAGCGCTGCCCTCGATAATATTCGGTTTTTAGAAGAGTAATTATCGATACTGTGTTGTTTTCAAATCAGTGGGTGTATTCAAGGGTGCCCCAGTCGGATCCCCGCCCCCACTATTTTTTTTTCAAAAATGCTAAAAAAAAAGGGGGAAAGGTAAAATTATAAAATATAAGTGAGCCATTTTCCCCCATCTAAAGTGCTATAATTTTTTTTTTATTTGTAATAGTCAGCCCAACCATGGTGGGGGTGAGGTGGCCTTAATCCTCCACCTGTAAAATCTCTCCCTGACCCCACTTTTGAATTTCTGAGATATTAGGGAATTCCCTTATCACATCAAGGCGCCCGGCAATTAATCGTGCACTGGGGCCTTTTCGTACCTGCTACGCCGCTGGTGGAAATGTGGAGTGGGCTAGATGATTAATGTAGTGGCGGCGCTTTTTCGCATAATAACGGTGATATTAGGCGATTATTAAATTCTTAAGCGGTTTTTTTTTTAGAAATTTTCAATGGGGAACGACTTGGATGCTCTGGGTGGGTGAAGCGAGTTTTTATTTTTAGGAAGGGGGTCATGCGCCGCCTTGCATCTTCTAAATACGCCACTGGAGGATATCTGTGGTATATTAGGGATACCTGTCTATTTTTATATACTGTGTTCCAGCGTACTCAATTCTACACCACTGGAGCACTCTGAGGAATGTCTGTAACCCTAAAACTAACCTTCACATTAGCTTGTATTTTAATCTGGTTAGGATTTTCTAGATTCTATGGCAGACGTCATAATGTTATGCATCAATTTGTGCAAATCTTGTTGTATTGTTGATTGTTATATTAAAAACAGAAACAAAATGTCACATTTTGTGTTTCTAAAGGAAACGGCATTAATAAGACTTAACTTTGTCCTAATTATGATTTAAATATTGAGACGTTAAAATGAATAAAGGTAGGTGAAGTTGAGAGTTTATTTTAACCAAAAACTAGAGCAAGAATCGAAGAATACCTTTAACTTTGGGAAACAGCCAAGCCGAACAGGTAAAATCATTCTTTCAGGCCTATATGTATTACAGATCTAAGTGTATTACAGTCAATTTACAAGTTCAATAGTTAGTTGTAGTTTCAAACAGTAAAACCCTGACATTCAATTCCCCAGACTGAAGACCAACTCGCGGTCCGGAGATAATTTTATGCGGTTTTCACAACATTGCTAAAAAAATATTCATTTTTCCCTGCCGATTTTCACTATACTCCTAGGGGTTTTCTGTAGAAACACGACCACCTACTCTGACATTGTTACCAAGTGTTTTGATTTTTCTGAGTGGAGCTCACTGTATCTACTTTTAAACACTCTAAAACAAGGGTAGAAGAATTCGGAAACCCAAGGGCTGTGAAGCAAGTACAAAATATTAGCAACCAGAATTTTAATCTTCGACCACATAATGATTTGTTTATGTTCATTGTCGATTGGATGTTGTGTTTGTAGAATTGCATTATTAGGATATTGTTATAATTTTGTAACTTTCTGATCTATTTATAACATTTCGTTTGACTATTTTTCTTGGATGGACGGCTATGATTAGGGAGTGGGGAAAAACAAAAAAACAGAGCCTAGAACACTTGGCAAGATATAGGCCTACTGAATGTGCCCCTATCATGAACTACCTTAAGTTTAAGTCACGTAGGCCTGTGCTTTTAAGACCCTTCAGACTCAGAGTCATCGGCTGTTTTAGAAGCAGTTGAACGAACTTCGTGATTGAACAAACCATGCAGGTAGCAGTTCAACTAGCCTACGTTGACATTTCTTATATTTATTTGACTGTCACTCATTTTTATCAACCCACTGAGTTACATATACCTGTTGTTAGGATCTGAGGCTGATATTGCGCCAAGTCAAACATTTCATTATCAAAATCCTGCTTCGGTTCTTGTTTGTCTTGTGATACAGGCATAGACAGTCAGCGACGGTTACTGTGTGAGATAATACGATGAATACAAAGTGACTTTCAGCCAACGAAGAGGTCTACAGTAGGTCTCATCTTACCCAGTGAGTCCAACTCCCCCCCTCCAGCCCCATCCTAATAATATAATATAGTTTCGTTAATCTATTAAACGAAATTATAGTATTGTTTGATCGTTAATAAATGAAACAGGCCTACAGTTCTACAATAATATTAAGCAAACCAGATGGAACTATTCGAATATTTAAGAAATTATAGTAGTTGACGTTACACACATAAATAATAGGCCTATATATAATATTATATATCGCATGATGATTGAGCACACAGAAATAGAAGAGGGATACCTCTTTATATGTTAATATACTTTGCGGCGGTAAAAATAGGGATACCAGTGGCGTATCAAGGAGTCTTGAAAAAAAAGGGGGGAGGGGGATGGGTGGGGTTAGCATTTGAAATAGAAGGGTGGTTGAGGAGGGCTTCAATGTGGACGAGTGGGGCTCGATAATTAAGAAGTGAGGGGCGCTAGGTTGCAAAATAACGATGATATGAAGTGAATTTTATCTTTGTGGTGGTTTTTTCGGACATTGTCAATGGGGAGCGACAAGACCTTTTTTGATGAGGGAAGGGGCCACGCCGTGCCCCTAGACACCCCACTGAAGGATACCATAGATGTCCCAAGATAAGCGTCCTTTTGTCGAATTGCATTGGTTAAAATTAACCGGGAGCTTTGGGATGGTGAAGCGTCCCCGCGACCACCTAAATACGCCCCTGAGGTGTACATTATGTTTTATTGATGATCAAGTCAGTTGCACAGGTCCATGATTCTTAAATACTTGAGCGGGATTTTTTCGAACAATTTCCGAGGAGCGAGTTTTTATTGTTAAGAAGGGAAAGGAGTCATGCGCCGTTGTGCATCTTCCAAATACGCCACTGGAGGATATGTGGTACGGTATATATTAGGGATACCTGTCTATTTTTATATACTGTGTTCCAGCGTACTCAATTCTGCACCACTGGAGCACTCTGAGGAATGTCTGTAACCTTCACATTAGCTTATATTTTAATCTGGTTATGATTTTCTAGATTATATGGCAGATGTCTTAATGTCATTAATCACTTTATTGTAATTTTGATTGTTAGGGTATATTAATAACCGAAACAAAATGTTTGTGGTTTTCAAAAAGAAACGGGCGGCAATAATAACACTTGAGCTAATTATGATTTAAATATTGAGATGTTAAAATTAATGAAGGTGGGTAGCCCTCGCGAAAGTTGAAAGTTTATTTTAACCAAAAACTAAAGCAGAAATCGCAGCATAACCGACTTTTGGAACCGGCAAAGACGAACAGGCAAAATTCATTTCCTTCAGGTGCAAACTTATAGCGCATACCGTAATTTATTATTATTATTATTATTTATTTATTATAAAACTAATGTGTTGCAGTTTCAAACAATATACGCCTGGTATTCAACTCCCATTGCCTACCCAACATTGCTAAAAAATAATCATTTTTTCCTGCCGATTTTCAGTATAATCTTAGAGAAAAAGGTCTTCTGTTAATAGAAACACAACACCTACTCTGGTCAGCATTAGTTACCAAGTGTTCGGATTTTTTTAAGTGTAGCTCACTGCATCTAGTTTTAAACACTCTAAAACAAGGGTAAATTGAATTCGGAAACCCAGGGGCTGTGAAGCAAATATAAAATTATCAACCAGAATTTTGATCTTCGACCACATGTGATTTGACCACAAGTTTACTTTTGACTTTGGATGTTGGGTTTGTAGTTTGTATTGAATTGCATTGCAAATTATTCTGCCTTATATTTGACATTCCATCTGACTATTTTTGGGTGGATATGATTAGGGTCGGGGTTGCGGGGGGGGGGGGGGCGCTGAAAAAATAGCCAGGCACTTAGCCATAATTCTGAATATGATCCTATTTTGAACTTCAATCTCAGGCAATAGTATATAGGCACTGTGCTTTTAACATAAAACTCTTAGACTCGGGGATCACGGGCTGCCTATGGAGCAGTTGAACGAACTCTGTGATTGAACAAACTGTACAGGTAGCAGTTCAACTAGCATGTTCACATTTTTTTATATTTATTTGACTAACACTCATTTTTATCAGCCCAACTGAGTTATATGTACATTTTGATAGCATCAAATATTGATATTCTGTTAATAAGCATTTCACCGCTTTATCAAAATTCTGCTTCGATTCTTGTTTGCCTTGTAATCCTAGACAATAGTCAGCAAATTTACTGTAAGTACGTATGAATACAACGTGACTTTCAGCTAACGAACAGGTCTACTAGTTATCATCTTCCCCTAGTGATCCGTTGGTCCGTCTTTCCACACCCCACCCCGCCCTGATCCCAACGATATACATCATTTCAAGTGTGATTTAAGATAGGCTCATTAAATTAATTAACAAAATTATATTTCTTGTACTTAGTTATACACGTAGTATGTACCGTATATAATATGTATATTATTTAGATATCGTAAGATGATGGGTATCGTATTACACAATACATTATTCGATACATGTTATACTGTGTTTAAAAGAGATTGTATAAACTAATGTAAACAAACACCAATTCACATGTTGTTTTTCAAATTAATAATTTAACTATTTAAAATAGTACCAGCCAAAACATTTGCTATACAGATAAAATAATATTTATTGTTTCATTGTTCCAAAAATTGCTTAATAAATGTGCTTTATTGGCACAAGGCAATCAGTAAGTTTAAAACAAATATAATAAGACAAGTAATTATAGTTAAAATCATGGTTTGAAAGCTGAAAATGCACAGACATGGCTAAGACATGCACAATATAGATACCTACAAGGTGAAAAATATAAGTAAAGAAATGTATGAATATGCAGTGTTAAGCTTGTAGTTTTGATATATAAATAGGCTATTGGAGTATAAAAGTTAAGATTGTTTTGATTTAAAATTCAGTTTAAAATTCCATTATAAATTTACTGTAAAAAAACTAATGTAAGAGAATAACTTCATAATAGCACATAACGGCGTAATTAAATATATATTGTCCCTTGAAAATGACCAAAAAAAAATTATAAAACAATAATTTTGAAATTAATTTAACTAAGCTCATTTTGCAGTAACATACACATTATTAACTTCAGCATAGAAATTATTTAATTAAAAAAATGTTTAAACTGGATAATTATAATAAAACACTTCCAGTGACTGGAAGTGTTTCTATCATTTTCGCTGTAAAATGGCCAATTAGGCTTACGTCGGGGACTAGCAACTTCTCTTCCTAGTAGGCCTATATCGCTGAACTCAATTCTGGTGATGTCATGTAGGTATGCCGGCAACTACAATTTTACCTAAACTAATGAGGAATGATTATGGTAAAAATAATAATCTTACGTGAAGTTGAACGAACCAAACAGAGAGCGCGATTGAAATTTATGTAATTACAGGTATTGAATTATTCCGATTAACTGTCATTGTTCAACTAGAGAAAATGGCCAAATTAGAAGCCAAGATTGATAGTCTTGCGCAAAAAATTGAAGAACTGCAAAATTATAATAAAAATGAGTATTGTACAACTGAGAAGGAAACAATAGAAGAAACGCAATTAAAAACGAAAATACTGATTGATGATTCTCTTATAAAGAGCGCGTCTTCTACAAATGATCTAATGAAAGTTCAATCTTTAAGTGGGGCTGGTGTTGCACAGATAGGGGAAACTATCCAAACGAATGATTCGGTTGATGAACTGAATATCATTTGTGGAACTAACGATGTAGCATCCGATAAAACTATTATGGAAATCACTGACCAATTTGTTGAGCTGATCGGCATTGCAAAGCAAAAAGCAAATATTGTTAAGATTTCCAGTATACCACCGAGATTGGATGACAAGTGTGACCAAATTAAATTGGAATCTATTAACAACATGATTAACGCGGTCGCTGAAGAAAATAACATAACTTTTATAAATCATGATGAAAATTTTAGGTATAGAGACTATACCCCTGATAAAAATTTGCTATCTTCGGATGGACTGCATCTTTCTGAAGCAGGCGTAAATCGGCTTTTATCCAACTTTCAAATCGATGCCTACACAGAATATCGTGATAATTTTCGGAAGCGTGGGTATTCAGACTACCTTGAACATAGAACCCAACGAGACGA
>NW_022705064.1:79211-84924 GCF_011630105.1 Anneissia japonica | reverse complement strand
ATGCTACAGACTTCACTATATATTTATTTTATATCATATTTTATATTTCTGTTCCATATTTTTATCCATATAATGCTTTATTTTACCTATTTATAATTTTCCATTTCCTGCTTATATCCTATTTCTCTTTTTGTTTAGAAGCCATCCCCTCACAGTCAGCCCAAGTATAAATTCCAGTTGGGACCAGTTGGAAATCCCAACTGGTCCTACTGGTTTCCAACTGGTCTAACTGGTTTTCAACTGGTCCAACTGGAAATTCAACTGGTACAACTAGAATTCCAACTGGTACAACTGGTCTCCCGAACTGGTTTAACTGGTCCAACTGGCCTATCCAACTGGTTGAACTGGTCCAATTGGTAGTACCAACTGGTTGAACTGGTCCAACTGGTCTATTAAATAGGCAGGGACGTAGCCAGGATTTTGAAAGGGGGGAGCCGTTATGCGAATCCCCCTGTGAAGTAGCGCACTCTGAACGTTCTTAGGACTGTTTGAGAGGATAAAGTGAAAATTGCAATAGACGCATTATAAATAAAAAATAATTATATAATAAATCAACAGTGGCAGATCCAGGCCGGAATTCGAAAGAGAGGTGAACCAGGGAGGGACTTTCACAAACCGAAGAACCACCCACCTCAGCCCCACCATGGTTGGGGCTGAGGTAAGAAAATTTATGATTAGGGCATCTCTAGATGGCCTGAAATTACAATCTCGCACTTCAATTTGAATATATTTTTCCTTTTTTTTCCTTAAAAAAATGAAGGGGGTGCCTTGAATCCACCTCTGCTCAAAACATTCTTTATCCAGAATAGTCATAATCACGAAAAAGGGACATGAAAAACCAGATCACATCCTAAAAACAAACAGCAGTCACTAAGACATACATCAGGAGCCGACTCGATGGAGTTTAATGTCATACCTAGGGAAGGGCACAGATCTGTTTTGAAAGTTGGAAGGGGAAGGGCATTTTGTAAGTCGACACCCACCCCAGCCCCACAATGGTTGGAGCTGAGGTGAGAAAATTTGAGGAAATAGTACCTCTAGATGGCCAGAAATGATACTTTTAGTAAAATTCATCATCATCACATCACCATTAGTCAAAATGAAGCGCCAAAAGAAATTCTCATGATCTTTTATCAGGGATTTTTGACAACCATAGAGATCTTATTAATGTGTGTGTATACACCATAGAAAACAAAGCTTAAAAACTTTGTCTTTGAGTATGTACTTTACATAGTCCTACTTCAAAAAGGTGATTTCACAACCACTAAAATATAGTACCTCTCGAGATGGACGGAAATGACACTTTTATATAATAAAATTCATCATCATCACATTACCATTATAGTCAAAATGAAACGCCAACAAATTTCTCATGATCTTTTATCAGGAATCTACTTAATATCCAGGACAACCTATGCCTAATTATAGCTTACTGAGCTTTAACTATATATACTATAGTATGATCAACAAATCACAACTTTTTTTCACATTTAGCACAATTTTCTTCACTTTTTATTGCTATTAATATTATTATCAATTATTACTATCGTCATTATCATCATTGTTATTATTATTATTACTATTGGTAGTAGTATTATTAAACAAACATGATCTTTTATCAGGGATTTTTGACAACCATAGAGATCTAATTCTTATTTATGTTTGTGTGATATACCATAAAAAAAAAAAAACATAGAAAAAAAGCTTAAAAACATTGTCTTTGAGTATGTACTTTACATAGGGCTACTTCAGAAACGTGATTTCACAACCACCTCAGCCCCAACATGGCTGGGGCTGATGTGAGAAAATTTGAGGAAATAGTACCTCTCAAAATGGCCGGAAATGACACTTTTATATAGTAAAATTCATCATCATCACATTACCATTATAGTCAAAATGAAACGCCAACAAATTTCTTCATGATCTTTTATCAGGGGTCTACTTAATATCCGGACAACTTAGGCCTAATTATAGCTTACTAAGCTTTAACTATATATAATATATTATGATCAACAAATCACAACTTTTTTTCGCATTTAGCACAATTTTCTTCACTTGTTATTGTTATTAAAATTAATATCAATTATTACACTCGTCAACATCATCATTGTTATTATTATTATTACTATTAGTAGTAGTGTTATTAAACAAACATTTAAAGAAACTTGCAAAAGGATAAAAACGAAATTGAACCACAGTATCGCATTTCTATCTTTAAAGACCTGGCCTGAGATTTATGCATTTAAGATTTTTTTAAATCACGCTTAGGCTTATGTGTTCTATTAGGCCTATGTATAACGTGTACTGATGCATATTTACATGTTTAGAAGTATTCATTTTAAGTGATCCCAGGAAAGAATTTGTATTGGCTCAAGAATAAGCTTTAAAATTTTAACACTGTGTACAAAGGGGGGTGGGGAGCCACGGCTCTCCCCCCCCCCCCTGGATACATCCCTGTCAATAGGTCCAACTGGTCTACCCAATAGGTCCAGTTGGTCCAACTGGTCTACCCAGTAGGTCCAGTTGGTCCAACTGGTCTACATTATAGGTCCAGTTGATCCAACTGGTCTACCCAATAGGTCCAGTTGGTCCAACTGGTCTACCTAATAGGTTCGGTTGGTCCAACTGGTCTACCCAGAAGGTCCAGTTGGTTCAACTGGTCTACTCAATAGGTCCAGTTGGTCCAACTGGTCTGCCCAATATGTCCAGTTGTTTTAATGGTCCTCCCATAGGTCCAGTTGGTTCGACTGGTTTTACCCAATTTACATTTGCAACGCTGGTCTATCACTTGTTCAATGCTAATTAGTCTATCTCAATGCATTTACATTTAATTGATTTTATTTTGAGAATCTGCCCAATGTAAAAAATACATATTTGTTTTATCTTAAATGAATCGTGGCTTTTCTCCTGGGGGGGGGGGGGGGACACACCCAACTGGGCCAATTAGTCTACCTCAATAAACTTATTTAATCAATTTTATATTTAGAATCTGCCTATGTAGAGAATACATATTTGTTTATCTTAAGTCCCCAACTGCAGTCCCCATCGGCGCTACCCGATGGGGACTGCAGTTTCACTAAACTTAATCTTCCCAGGGGCGTACCGTGGGGGGGTCGATGGGTGCGGTCGACCCCCCTTTTAAAGAAAGTGCCCTTTTAAATATGATTTTTAAAAAAATCTATTGGCACTGCGGCAGTGCCGATAGAAAATCGGAGCTTTTTTCGCACTGCTGCAATAATGCAGATAGAAAATAACAGCTCTTTTCGCACTGTGGCAGTGCCGATAGAAAACAGCAACTTTTTGGCACTGCGGCAGTGCCGATAGAAAACGGCAGCTTTTTGGCACTGCAGCAGTGCCGATAGAAAACAGCAGCTTTTTTTGGCACTGCGGCAGTGCCAAATCGGTACTGCGGCAGTGCCGATAGCCACTACCGTTGTTTTAATGGTCCTCCCATAGGTCCAGTTGGTTCGACTGGTTTTTACCCAATTTACATTTGCAACGCTGGTCTATCACTTGTTCAACGCTAATTAGTCTATCTCAATGCATTTACATTTAATTGATTTTATTTTGAGAATCTGCCCAATGTAAAAAATACATATTTGTTTTATCTTAAACGAATCGTGGCTTTTCTCCTGGGGGGGGGGGAACACACCCAACTGGGCCAATTAGTCTACCTCAATAAACTTATTTAATCAATTTTATATTTAGAATCTGCCTATGTAGAGAATACATATTTGTTTATCTTAAGTCCCCAACTGCAGTCCCCATCGGCGCTACCCGATGGGGACTGCAGTTTCACTAAACTTAATCTTCCTACCATACACATATCCATCTTGGGGTTGAAAGCAAAATAATGTTATCTATCAGCAGACAGTTAACCTGTTACTAGAGAACCAGGAAGTATCTTGAATTGCACTCAATTCTGATTGGTCACTTCAGTTGAATACTGTGTTTTTGAATTCATGATGGTGGAGTTAAGTCTTGGAAGGTAGTTTAGCAGTATTATCCACTATGGAGGTAAGAGGTTTGTTTTATTATTCAGTTAATGTGGGTTACTACTAGGGTATGGCATTAATAGGCATGATAGAGTAGTGGGTAGTTCTTTACGTTTTAAGTTTACTGGTCCTAGGTTCTGATTAGCAACATGCTTAAAATAAATGATATGTACTGTAGTTACTATATAATGACGGTTATTAAATACAGGTCTCCCTCCAATCAAAGACCACTTTTGGGACCGGGATTTTCATGGTTAGCAGCTTCGGTCTCTAGTTAGAATAGTAAAAATAAGACATAGTCAATTTGCGAATACAGAAAAGTGGTCTTTATTTAGAGGTAGTCTTTGCACTACCTCTGCACTCATTGAGAGGGTAAACAAGCGATATGCCCTAGTACGCAGCCAGTGTAAGATGCCCGCTGTCATTTGTATGTCCACCCACGTCCTGTACCATTTTCATGTCTGTTTTTCTACTTGCCAAGTAAATAGCGGGCATACGTCAGTACACAAAGGAACGCGGGTATTCTACACAGCTATGACGTTTCTATAAACGGGAGTACACACTTTTGTTCTATTTATACCCTTTGATTTGGCCTTTAAGGGACATTGAAATTGTAACTGTTTTGAAACCTAAAAAAAAAAAAAACAGGAATGGAAACTGATAATTCACTTTTGAAAAAAAAAAACTTCTAGTCTCTTATTTATCTTAGCAACTGTACATTATGCATATCATACTTATACATTAATTTCGAAGGGATATAACACATTTAAAATTTTATTTATTAAGGTACATTTAATACAATTTAATTCGTTTCCCTAGACATATATCACCTTAATTAAGATTATTTTAAAAATAAAAAATTGCTGTGTAAACTTAGACCAGTCATAGACCTGTCTCTTATACACATCTAGATGTGTATAAGAGACAGGACCTGTATAGTCTGATTTTTCATTCATTTTTATTTTTTCAAAAAAGGGTTTTAAAATGCCCAGCACAATGAAATGCATATGCTCTGTTTTACATTCTTGGCATGTTTTTTTCGTGTTTAAAACCGCATAGGGGTTTCCATGTAATATGTGCTCTATATATAAGTTAGCCATTATTATTCTTATTTCAGATTTTGTTATTGTTATATCTTTCAGCAAGTGTAAAACTCCGAAAAAAGTTAGTAAAAGCCAACGTGATTCAATATTTCAAGCTTGATTTGTTCAACTGCAGAATTCATACTATCTGATCTTTTAGCAAGAATTTTAATTTAGCTTGCTACCATCGGACATGAAAAAGCATCATTGTGGCAGCTGCTTCAATATAGAAAGAATGCTGGTTAATGCATGCAAACACACAAGGTTCTTGTGATTATTGTTTTATATACAGTAATAAACTCTAGTGATGCTTTAATGTAGTAGGCCTATATTACGGACAAAAATGCTGATTTATACAGGACTGTAAAGCAAAGGACTCTAGAATAAGCTTGAATTTGAGGTACAGTATGTGTAGCAGAAGACTTAAAGCAGTTTTTAATTAAAGAAATTATGGTTTGTATATCTTAAACTCAGTGTTTTTTGTAAGTCTACAGGAGTTGATTAAAGCCATTGTTATTTTACAAAAAGGATCTGGCACCACTTGAAGACCAGTTTGAACTTCGACAAATTGAAAACCATTTGGAACTTGGATCAATTGAAGACCAGTTGGAATTGGGACCAGTTGGAACTGGGACC
>NW_022705064.1:68822-78562 GCF_011630105.1 Anneissia japonica | reverse complement strand
AGAGGGTTCATGGTTTCGCCAACGTAATTGCCTTTGTTACAAATATTACATGTTATTAAATAAATTATATTGTGAGAATCGCATGTGAGGTTGGGAGGTTTTATGGAGTGGTTAGTGATACGAATGGTCTGATCGGTGATGAGGATTTTTTGTAAAATGTTTCTGACAAAACCGTAGCCCAACATTTTAATTTGCCCCATCACTCTATTAACAATCTGCGTGTTACCATTATCGAATCTAACTTCAACTCCACTCATCATCGCCGCCTTTCTGAACTTTCCTGGATTATCAAGCTAAAAACTCACACTCATGGCCTTAACAAAGATATTGACTTTCTAGCTGACTTCACCTTTCACCTCTAAACTGTTTATTCTGGCCCATATTCTCCCACCACTGCTATCTCTCTATTTGTCACTGATCTGTAATAGTTTATATTGATTGTTATTTGCCATATACATTTAAGCCTATGCTGTTTAATTAGTCTTTAAATGCTGTTTTGAGTCATTTCAATTGTAACCCTGAAGAGGGGAGCAGGCGCTCTCGAAAATTTGGTTTTTTAATAAAATATATGCTTCAAAGTAGTCACCTTGTGAAGAATGTTATTTCTGTTCTGCTTACTTATTTTATATATATTGAAGCATACGTGGATTGGATATCTTTTGATCTTCACCAACATGTTATATATATATATATATATATATATATATATACAAACAATATATAAATAAATTAAATAATTATATAAATAAATATATAAAT
This sequence comes from Anneissia japonica, assembly GCF_011630105.1. Classification (NCBI taxonomy): domain Eukaryota; kingdom Metazoa; phylum Echinodermata; class Crinoidea; order Comatulida; family Comatulidae; genus Anneissia; species Anneissia japonica. The sequence continues at coordinate 77,803 of NW_022705064.1, read as the reverse complement.
ACACATAAATATATATAAATATATATAAATACATACAAATAAATATACAAAAAATATGCAAACAAATATGCAAACAAATATATAAATAAATATATATATAAATATATAAATAATTACAATAAATATATAAATAAATATATAAATATTTAATAAATATATACATAGGCCTATATATAAATGAATATACAAATAAATATATATAATATACAAATAAATATAAAAATATATAAAATAATTTATATATATATATATAAATAGATATATAAATAAATACAGTACATATATATAAATATATGTATTTTAACAACATCTCTATTAGCGCTGCATACTTCCGGATCGACAATTCGAAAAAGTGTATGTACTGCGCATGACTGGACTACACAGGCAAATATCCCCGGTGTAAAAGAAAAAGGATTTAAATGTATGGCTCGCGCATTGGCTCGCTGGCTCGCACTTTGTCACGACCCGTTGGGCCCGATTGTCCAAAAATGTGCCCGATCGTCTGTAATTAGTTTTTTGACAGTGAAAATCAAATAATGCAGATGCTTATTGAATGTCCGAACAGTGATTTATTAAAAGGATAAAAGATTAATGTTACCATACATTTATACTTGGACTAGCTGATTCGATTTACAGTCCATTTAGACCGCAGGTAACCATAAGACAGAGTAGAGTAGGCCCCCTGGTATAGGCTGCCCAGCCTTGCCCTTAGCCTAGACAAGGTAGGCCTAGCAGCAAGCACTGCCTGCCTGAATTTTGGCTAGTTTTGATTATTTTACATCATGTATTGGTTTGACTTTTCTAAGCCTAAAGTAGTATGATGTATTTATGGAATTTACTGTATAACTAGTACTATAATGCATTTTTAATGACCTTTGTAATTCGTTTTTCTTAAAATAAATAAAAATAGCAAAAATTAGAGGAATAAATCTAGCGATGACGTCATCAGCCGAACGTTCATAAAATAGAAGGTTTTTAAATGAGAAGTTCGTAAATGGGAAGGTCGACTGTAGACTGCTTTTCACCCAATCGGTTGGTTCGTCAACCTTCCTTATGATTTCTGACTTCAGCATTCTGTCTAATTCTTTTTTGACTTCTGCTTTGAGTGAGTCTGCGACACAACGTGGCAGATGTATGACTGTTTTCGCGTTATTCTTTAACTATATCTTGTATTCACCTTGGAACTCTCCGATTCCTTCGAAGCAGTCAGCATATTCAATGAAAATCGATTTTCTTTCCTGAACTTCTTGAATGTCAAATCCTAATTCATTTTTTGTTTTGATGACGTCATTCAGTGTTATAATTTCTAGATCTAGGCAAGTTTTTAGACCCAACATGGTGGTTCCGTTTTCGGAAGTGACGTTAAACAATAATTTCTTTGATATTTGGTCGTGTGTGCATTCAATTTTGATAGTTCCCAGGTTTTCAAGGCTTGCCTCCATATGCGTATAGATTTTGTTGTGGCTTTTTCAGGCTATCTTCTTCGCTTTGGAAATATTTCATGAAATACTCTTACTGGCATAACATTTGTTTGTGCACCAGTATCTAATTTGCATTTAATTCGCTTATTGTTCATGTTAACATTTGCAAAGGCTTCCGTCTGATTAGGCCTATTTTCTTCATCTTTTTGGTTACTTTGATCGATTATAGTTAGAGGTGGTACCAGGAAGCAAGGGGGTTCAAATTTTTCTGAAAAGTACCCATAAAAAGGGGTTTTCTGATTACTAAATGGCCGGAAATAAGCTTTCCCAACTTTTGATTGGTCTTTTAATGACTTAATTTCTTCATAATTCAAGGTTTTCCCCTCTTAGAAAAGCTCATGTGATTTTATCTCTTACACAGTAAGTAGGCCTATGTGTGCATCATATAGAGAAAAAGAAAAAAAGACAATATGTTCAAAGGTCCCATTAAAGAGACCTTGGTAAATCTAATGATTTATAATTTAGTCCCTGGTTATAATAAATGGTTGAACCAAAACGATGTTTTTAATTTTATTTAATTGAAAGCTAATTAGGCTAGGTTAGTCTGTCAGATCTGCCTACCTAGTCCTAGTTAGTTTTAGCATGACTTTTGTATGCCGGGATCTATAAATGCACAGTTATCTCTTCTCTGTACCATGTTTAAGTTTGTCTTCTTTATTGTCTTGTACTTGCAGAACCACTCGCAGAAGACATGGGTTTGTCATTCAGTTTAATTGTAAATGGCTCACAAAGTAGAAGATTACAGAGCAGCAGTACATTAAATGTTGCAATATCACCAGATGGAAAAAAGGGGTAAATTATATCATTTAATTTAATATTTTTACCATTTTTACAAAAGGTCATGGTGGCAGTATATAGTTATATGGTTGGGTGAGATTTTTTAATACTTTGTTTAGCCACCTACAATTTTAAGATTGTCAGAGGAGGGTGGGAAAAAAATATATTTATTTTTTTTTCTATTTAGCAAAATGAGTTTGCTGAAAGCATCAAGGCATAAACAGTGTAGTATATGAGATTGCTAAATGCTTTAAATTTACAATTAAGGAAGAAATTAATAGATCTTATTTTTGGATGTTTTAGAGGAGGGGAGGGCATAATAAAAATAAACAAATTTTTTCTGAAATTTCAATTTTTTTTTTTTTGGCTGTGCACTATCTGGCCAAAAATAACATTTTATTATTTACATGAAATCACCATTATTTCCCGTCAGAGGGTTTGCTAAACAAGGTACTGTATAATAAAGTCTTGCCTTGAAAATTATGATTATTCATGATGATAGTGGCGATGGATTCATTATTCAAACTTTATTTATAGAGGGTGACACTTCCAACTGGACCAAGAAGGCCAGCTGATATTCAGGGCCCTCTATTAAAAATTGAAAAACATGCATCTGAAAAAATATTTGATTAATTTGATGAATGCATAAAAACACACTTACATTGAAGGTGTTAACCTTGCCTATGTCAACTTCGCATAAATTTAAAATAGCCTCCCGGAATTGTTGTTTTAGCCATGTTCTTCTTAGATGTGTATAAGAGACAGTTAGAGGAGTGAGTGGTGAGAGTAAGGGTAATGATTTCGACATGTATAGTGAACAAATACAGTTGGTTTCCCAGACATGTGCTTCCCTGACATTTCCCACCCCCACCCCCAACATTTGCGTCTGTATTTCCTCCTGCATAATAATGGTCTCATACATTGTTAATGATCATAAACTTCTACAGTAGTACTAAATCTTAGAAACTAAAAACAGATAGCTAAAAAGCCTAAAGCAGATCTCTAATGCAAAGGAATCAGAAGCACCACCTTCAATTTGAGAACAACAGTGCTGACAACATAGTAATAGGGGTGATAGACAAAATATTTATGATCAATCAATTATGCATTATCATTTGATGATGTAACATATCTGTATAAATTACTGAATTGTTTTTTTTCTAGACCTCTCTACACCTTTGTACCATTAAGTAACAGCAACTGTATGAATTTACCAGCATGCTTTGTATTGAAACTCAACAAACCAATGCCATTGTCTACGATACTTTTTAAGAGGCTAGCAATCAATCATAGTAAGTACTTTATTTTCTTGGCCTTTTTTTTTCTCGTAATTTTACAGTTTGAAATATTCAGTCTTTTGTTTTTTGGACACTTTTTTTGTTCCCGAAGATGTCCCCGTAATAAGGGTTCTACTGTAATGCTAAATATCCGTATTACAGAAGAATACAATGATTTCACAATTATTTTTATTACATTGAAGGTGTTAACCTTGCCTATGTCAACTTCGCATAAATTTAAAATAGCCTCCCGGAATTGTTGTTTTAGCCATGTTCTTCTTTATGCTGTCGGCTTTGTCGTAGTTGTTGGGCAAATTGGTTGTCTCCAAGATAACTAAAATTTTATAAGTCCGAATGATTTAAAACTTGGCAGAATGCAAGATGGTTGTGTGAAGATGGAGCCTATTGTTTTTGGTACATGTGTGAATATATTAATTGCTCATTTGAATAATTAAAAATTCAATAATAAGGAAATTTACAGTAAATACCATCTTGCATCTTTACTGCTTGTCCACATTTCACCTGATACATTTAACCAGTAATATTATACGCCTATTGTACAACAACATTCACCGGATACAAAGATATGGTGCGACAGTAGGGCGAGGGTTTGTAATCTCAGATTATCTTGTTGTGTTGGAAATGTCTGTTCCTATATATTACTAAAATAATTGGTAAAATTTTCACAATCAAGATTTGGATGAATGTTGCTTGATTTTTTGTTTATTACTGAAAGAATGATTGTGAAAATTTTACCAATTATTTTAGTAATAGATAGGAACAGACATTTCCAACACAACAAGATAATCATCTTGTTGTAATCATAATCATTACCCTTACTCTCTCCACTACTCCTCTAATTACCATCTTATTACCACCATAATAATAATAAATTTTACTAATTATTTTATAAAGAATAATCTGATTTGGATTTTCAAATTTTACTTGTTTCTAAGTGAACGAATATTAATGGTGTTTGTCGGATGCGTAACAGGATCACAATCATACATATCTATGAAATCAGTTGTGATCCATTTAATTTTAATTAATAAAACTAATATACAAGATAATTGTTGTCATTGTTTTAATTGGTTAATTTGATAAAAAACATTAATTCAATAAATATTGAATGTGTTTTTTCTTTTGGTCATAGTAGAAATGCTTATTATAATCAGTCCAGCCAATTGCCAGCTCTTCAAAGATGCCCTATGAGAACACCTAAAAATTCAAATTAAAAACTGTCGATCAGTCAATTCAGCATGACATTACATACAAAATGATACAAACTTTGCCTACCTACACAACACAATGTCATTTTCAGCATCTTCATATGTTAATGGTAATTGGGCTGATACATTATTCCAGTGTATTGTACTGTTAATATCCAGAAATTCATATTTGATTTCCAAATTATTTAGGTTTGACTTTCAAATGCTTTCTAAAAGTGCTGAAATTTAAAAATGGTGATGAGGTCACCTTGGAGGTCAAATGTCAATGTTTGTGGTTAAAGGTCAATTGTTCCATTTTATAAAATTTCAGTGTTCTGTGCTGTTTACATTCAATAATTCATACTTCATGTCCTGTAGATTTAGGTTTGACCTTCAAATAAAATGCTGCTGTGGTCATCACAGGTGTTGAAAGGTCAGCATTTGTAGGTAATAGAAAATGAAGCTTTTAGCTAGTTATATTGGCTATAACATTCCAGTTAGTTACAGTGTACTGTATAGTAGATATCCAGGAATTCATATTGATGTCCGATTAGTTTAGATTTGACCTTCAAATCCATACTGCTGATTTTTAGCTCGCAAGTGTCAAATGTTCAAATTTTATGCAAGTAAAAACTACACTAAGTGCATCTCAGAAGTTAACAGGTTACAAACCTTGGCTCTCAATGGTCAAAAAGTCTCATTTTACAATGTGTGACTTTGACATTGTCCTTTAACACCAGACTTTTACCCTCAGTCTCACGTACAGTAAATGCTCCCTCGCTTCAGAGAGCATCACATCAGTAAATCACCTAGAAGTTGATGCGTCCTAACTGGGATCGAAACATAAGCGTTGGATACACGTCTGTCTAGTAGAACTTCTTCAATGTATCTCTGTTGTTTGTCTTTTACTGCACTATTGTCAGAACACCTATACTTATGTTCAAAATGGCTCCATTCCATATTCAAAGTAATATAGTAATGATGATAAGCATGTAGATGCTTATAAAGGATGATGATAAATACTTGCAGTATTGTAAGAAGTTAGTTCTTAAAAGAATTTTTTTGTTCAGTGTCTTGATGATGATCAGAATATTAACATGATGATGATGATGATATCAATATAGTCACACAGGTAAATTACTACAGACTCAAATATTACCATTCATATATCTTCATTTAAAATACCCCTTCCTTTTATGTTATTAACTTCACATTGTTATAGACTGTTAACATGTTTTCAGAGTTGAAAACAATGTAATGTTCCTCAACTTTGCATGGGCCACAATACATGTCAGCTGTATTTTGCTATAGCAGTTGTGAAGCATGAAGCTTCCCGCATTACAATACTCCTTTGGTCTACTTACAACAACTGTGAGGCCACAGTTGCTGTAATGTTGCTCAGTGTAGGTAAACATAATTATTTCCTATCCAAAACATCTACCGGTACAGTATTTTTCATTAGTTCTTGGCTTATCAAATGACAATCATCCGTTTTGACCCAACGCCAAACCTTTATTGCACTGAATGATTACCCGACTCATTGAGAGCCAAGAGCTCTTAACTATGAATGATTTACATATCAATGGTTTGTGGCACATATGTGAAAAATGGCATAAAGTACAGTATCCCTTAACATCATGCGACACATAAATAATACTGTATAAATACGTATATCATGTATATCTAAAATATAATACAGTAATACAGATTTTCACAATCTGAATTTTTATTTACCCATGATTTAAGTATTACATGAAAACTAATTAAGTACATTAATTTGATAATTGTAACCCATAGCTACTTGAGGTCGCATAGATTTTAATGAGCTAGTTTTTCCGCCGACTCACTGAAAATTTCCTGCATTGAATGATTTCCCGACGCATTGAGAGCCAAGAGCTCTTAACTACGAATAATTTACATATCAATGGTGTGTGGCACATGGACATGTGAAAAATGGCATAAAGTACAGTATCCCTTAACATCATGTGACCCATGAATAATACTGTATAAATACGTAAATCATGTATCTAAAATATAATACAGTGTACATTTTCACAATCTGAATTTTTATTTACTCATGATTTAAGTATTACATGCAAACAAATAAGTACATTAATTTGATAATTGTAACCCATAACTACTTGAGGTAGCATAGATTTTAATGAGCTAGCTTTTCCTCCAACTCACTGAAAATTTCCTGCACTAAAATATTAATTTTTTTTTTACTGTAGCATAGTGCAGATTGGTCAGAAATTTTCAGATGTTTATTTGATAACATTAGGAATGTTTTAGTATGTATTTTTATAAGCATCTCAAGCATTTGGCATTACCTGTTTTACCTATGTAGTTTACCTTTAATTTTGGGTGTAGGAAAAATCCCAGTAGGAATAAAAACCACAACAATGGAACAAACCATTTTATAATAGGGATGTTATGGTTAAGGCATAAAAAGGCGATATCACACAGTCAGTTAATCCTACTCATATGCAGTGGCAGACTGTAGGGTGAATTGCAAGGCCTGCTAGTGAGAAAGGCTTGTTAGACTACAATCAAAGGCTGCGTTCTAAAGTCAAGTTAAAAAAGTATGTTCGTTTTTATATCAGCATCGTTGTAGTTTATTTTTTGAGTGATGTGTTATCGTACTAGAAATTGCAAGTGATTCAGGTGGGAATATTTTACATAATATTCCAACGTCAGTTCTCATATCAATGAGGAAAAGGCGTATGTTCTGTTTTACATATATAGTAAGTCCAGATTTTATATGTGCTGTAATTGCAACATCAAAATGGAAATTGTAATTGTAGGCGAGAAAATTTAAATGTAATTGTAATTATAATCGGGAAAATTGTGACTGGTAATTATGATTGTAATTGATAACATTTTCATTGTAATTGACCTCCATGCCTGTCCATTTCCTCCTGTACCTTTGAATAAACTCCATGGAAACACAAACTATTATGATCTGTCTCTCTTCCATGTTTGAAACTCATTTTCTTATGTGTAACTTTAAGGCATGGCATCAGCTGAACCGCTTAATTCGTTAATATGTCGGCATGCTCAGGACCCAACGTTACTTTTAGATACCAGACCAAACTCGCATAATAAATTCTATGTGGTAAGTCTGTGTTTTTGGGGTGTGATAAGGATGGTGATGACAAGGACTATGATGATCATAAGGCTACAATGATAATTATGAGGACGATTATAATGACGATGATGAGGATTACGATGATAATGGGTATTATGATGATGATGATGATGATCACGAGGATTGCGACGATGATGATGATGAGGATGATGAGGATTACCATGATAATCACAAGGAATATGATGGTGAGGATTACGATGATGATGACGATGATGATGATGGTGATGACGAGGAATACGATAATGATGACGAGGATTATGATTATTGTGATTAAATATACGCTGTGGAGATAATTGAAGTAAATATCGATGATTGTAGTGAGTGTATGTCTATTAAGGTGTAAAAGCATAATACAAAAATTTGTACAATGTTACACACGAACATAGCACGTGCATCCTTTGATCTTTAATGTGGCATCGACAAGCCAATACTAGATTGTGAGTACAGCTGTCAATTGTTAGTCTATGCGTGCCATACGTTTTATGGTGTTAGTTACTATTTTACTAATTTTGGGTACTTCGCAATGTCTTTTGGCTGCGAGCTTGTTAAATGCTTCTATAAACTGCTTTTGATTTGTGAAAATTGACCAAGAAAATGAAAAGTTATAGCAATGGTTAAATGGTCTCGTTGCTATGGTTTCTGTGACGTTCTGCGTGTAGGGACGCGCGGCACCTAGAATGTCGATGCCAGAGTTACAACCTTTGATGTCCCGAGATGTGTGTCCTTCTGTTGAATATCCCTGGTTACACTATTGTTTCCCAAATTTTTGTTGACATATTTTTAATTATAGACTTTGCCAGGTGAGCAGCACTGTTACTTCATCAATGAATGCAATAAAGATATGAAAGGTGTAATTGTATCAACTATTCCACTCACCTGTACAAGTCAAGCTATTACCATAGTTACAGCATTAAGACAACAAGCAGTGTACAACACACTCCTTGCCAGCTGTGTACGCTCAGATACTTGTAAAGGTAAATTATTCTTTGACGTACAAATCATTTACTTAACTGTACTTAAGAACAGTGGCGTATCTAGTGGTACGCGGGAGGGCGCACGCCCCTCCAAAAATTACTCGCGCAGAGCCCTT
>NW_022705064.1:53488-68741 GCF_011630105.1 Anneissia japonica | reverse complement strand
CCAACCCCCCCCCCCCAAACACACACACCCACTTCAACTTCGCACCTCCCCATAAGCACCCCCATTTCAAGACTTCTGGATACGCCACTGCTTAAAAACTGTATGATAAACATCACTGCACTCTCCTTACTTTTATGTGTTATGTAATTCAGCAAAGTTGTGTGTTAAGGATGGGGTGTCGCTAACTGCAGTCTTAAGATTGGTGCTGGTTTGAGCAGCTTCTGGCTCAGGGTTTGGTTGGTAGAATCAAGTTTTCTTGGAAGGACCTCAAATTGGATGACCAGTGTACCCATTTGATTTGTGTGTGTTTTATAGAACTCAATGCATCTTTCGGAAGAGTAGGGGTTTCCCTTAAGCTATGGCACATTTCAGTCTTGTCGTTATAGACTGATAAAAGTCTTATTAAATTTCTAGACAAAATAACTTTTTCAATAAGAATAAGATCTGCTTAAAGGAAAGGACTTCAGTGAAGGTTCATAGTACAGTAAGCTATTAGTAGACCTGTGCATAGTACACAATAGGAAAACTATTACACAATGGTTAGATTTGATGCTTGAAAAAATTTCCTGATGGCTTGCAAGGCCCAAAGGAAATTTTTGAATGCATTAAATCTAACTTAAGTTTAATAATTTGAAGGCATTTTATCATGTTAATCTCTATATGTCCGTGAACACAGCGATAGGGCCTATCAAAAAATTACCAGTGGAGGACATGGAGAAACAAGCAAATTGTTTCCCAAATGAAAAATACTACTGTATAAATTCGTAACCATTACGAATAAAAATTCAAAATCAATTCTGCTTTTAAATGAATAATAGCAAAGTTTGATATAAAGAGTGCATTAGAAGCATTTGAAACAAATTAATCAACATTTTTATTCTGGGCATCGACAGAAAACATATACAGAGGTATAAGCATAATTATACTGTATGTATACGCTATCTATCCAATGAACCCGTGACGGGGTATACTGTATAAAGGGATATCATGATACGAGTAACGTTGTACGTTTTAATAGCAACATCACTTACATTATAAGAGCACATTTTATAAGAAGAAGGAGGCTGTCGAAATTGCAGAAAATTAAGAGCAAAATAAGAATAAATTAAGGCTAAAATGCCACAAGTGAGTTTTTTATTTTTTAGTAGTAGTAGAAAAACCAATTACGACAGGAACGATTATACTTGTCTAAAGCGGGGTTGTATGTTTGTTGTGTTATGTTGCTGGCAGTACAAAAGATTGCACGTGTGGAGTCAGCGCTCTAGTATTCTTATTGTAACTCATTTGTACATTCATACAATCTTAATACTGTACTGTTATGTGATTCATTTTATAATGATTCTGGGAACAAGGTCACATTTTTTTTTATAATTAGTGGACGTTTTTCGATTTGGGGTGGGGGGGGTGCGTACGCACCCAACGCACCAGTGTTGTGGAACAACTTACCCAATTTCATAAGGTCATCTTCATCTTTGTCCCTTTTCAAATCATGACTTAAATCTCATCTTTTTTAACAATTTTAATGTTTTTTGTGCTTTTTAATATCTTGTTTTTGTTTTTTTTTTGTCTTTGACTCTTGGTAATAGAGAGCATTCAGATTACTGGTGTTGAATTATATGTAAAGGACCTAATGCCACTGGAAAATAAATAGAACAGAAAATTACTTATTATTAACAGTGTGCTGTACAATCTGCTGGAATGAATGTCAGTTTTAATTCTTTCAGATTATGGCCAAATGGTCAAATCAATATTTTAAGGGGACACTTGATTAGCTCCGCCAAGGAGGTTATGTATTCACTGCTGTCTCTTAGCAAGATTACACAAAAACTAATGAATTTAGTGAAATGGTATAATAATCAGACACCTTTCAATTTTCAGAAGAAAAGGTCAAAAGTCAAGGTCACAGAAATTTGATTTTGTACCCTTGAGCTTGAAAGAAAATAATGGAATAGTCCTTTGCATTCAAACAGCATCTAAGAATATAATGTTCCTGAATAAAACAGGTGATTCCATTATTTCAATCATTAAGGTTATGCTGCAGTTTCGTTTATCATTACAAGGCCTGCATATTGCTGGTACTGTATTCAGGCACAGGGTGGAGGTATACACTTTATTGGGTGACTGCTCTACTTTTTTTTATTGTTTCACAACAACTACAGCAGTGTCAAAATAAGGGAAAAAATCATTCAACTTCATATTTTGCGATTGCAGAGCAATACAGCATTCCATATTTCAATGTATTTAGTAAACATAGAGAAAATAAAAGAGGAGGTGGCATTCTTGTTTATGTGAGAGATCATATGACTGTCAATGTTCTGGAAGATATACAGGTACCTCCTGAACTAGAAATTCAGGGAACAATGGGGCGATGGCAGACAGTGAGGGATCAAGTGGTCATATCTGAAAGTATGTGGATGACCTGACTCTTGGTGAAAGTAGGTACAGTATTTACATGAGCCTAGTAACATCCAAAATGCTGTGGACTCTCTAATTAATTGGTCAGCAGAAAACAAGCTGAAGCTCAACCTTACCAAGTGTCAGGTCGTGCAAGTTTATTTTGGCCGAAAGGCACTTCCAGAGATGAACATTTGCATATCTGATTACATCCTCCCCTCGATAGAGTAAAACTCCTAGGTGTCATCCTTGATAGGGATTTGAAATGGGAAAGTAACACCAATGCTATTTATAGTAAGGCATGTAGAAAATTATTCATGATTAGGAAACTGAAACAAGCTGGTTTGGATCACTATGAGTAGACTTGTATCTATAAATCTTATATCTGCCCTCTGTTGGAGTATGGTGCGCCTTTGTGGAACTCTGGCGTCACTAGAGCACCATTGGCTTAGAGGGAATTCAGAAACGTGTATGTCGCTGTATTCTATCTGAGGCGTGTGTGTTGTATAAACGCAATAGGGATTCCGTGTGATTACAAACACCTGTGAAAAAGGCTACTTCAAATAATCCCCAAATTTGGTGGATTGGGATTCCTACTTGTGCCTGCAGGTAATATCAAGTGGTAATTATTCACTGACCAAGTCGAGGTCACCTTATACAGTACAGCTTATCAGTGAAAAACTTCTGCATTGTTTATTGAAGCCTTATATTATGCAGAATATCATCAATTGATTAAGATGTTAAAGTTAAACCTAAGAGAGTAATCTTGTAATTTTGTCAGATTATAATTTAAGTTTGTAAATTGCAGCTCTATTGTGAACAAAAGGCAAATTAAGGTAGAGTTTATTAACTTTCATTGTTCTAGTGGGAGACCGCTGAGGAATAGGCCTACTGTAGTGTTTACAAAACAATGGGCTGGACGGAAAGTGCAGTTAAGGTGTGCACTCCTCAGCATTTGGGGATAAAAACAAATAGTTGATTTTAAAACACATCCCACAATGCAATGCCTTTTGCTGTAACACGGTTTCAAAATTACAAGTATAAATGAGTGTCAATGGTGGAACGGCCTCCAGCACTAATTAGTGTTCAATGACACAACACCGTGTTCAATCCAACAGTGTAGTATAAACACAGCCTCTCAAGACCTTAAGTTTGTTTAGAAAGTTTATCAACCCATGGAAAGAACATATGTAAGAGTTTCGCTATAAAAGCTAGTGAATCCTGTAGATTTAGTTCATGGTTTCCAAAGACAAGCTCAGAAACATCTATTGCTTTAAGAAAGCCTAGAAAATATGATAAATTTAGATATAAAATCAACCGATATAAATACAGTCCTCTACCGTACCTTATACAGTTTCAAGAGACAGATATATATATATATATATTTTATGACCAATTTTTATACAAATTATAATAATTAGCAATAAAAATGTTAATATTGAAAACAATGTCTATGATTAATAATAGTAATAATAATAATAGTGTTACGGCCAAACGTATCATTTTATTTAATTGTCGGATAATAGAATGAACCGCTAGGTGAGGTTAGTCAGGTTGCGGCAGTCAGCCATGGTAACATCAAGTAGTAAGCTTCGTATTATCGTAGTACTGAACTGTATTTCATCACAAATCATACTTCTTTCCACATCTACAAGATCATATTAAATGGTTAGTTTGTGTAATGTTAGTGTAATTGTATAAACCATTAATATTAGATTCAATGCACTGATAAAGGCATGCGATGATATAATTGTTAGGCCTAGGACTGCACGTTATGCCCTGCGTGCAAAGTTTCCGAACAGTCAGGTACTGTCAGATAAACGTGTTTAGGGATCGTCTCCTATTCGCTAAGCATAGGCTTAAGCCTAGTGCATAGTAACGTTGTTTTGTTTATATTTTTCTACTTGCAGTCAATCAGTTATAGCAGTTATAGTAGAACAGTTACTGCCCAGTTACTGTGACTCTGTATGCTCAAAGAAGAGACAAAGAGAATTAAAAGATTGTGAAACTGCATTGACGTGTGTATGGTTTATTTGGCCCAATAAATAGCAACAATATTAATAATATCATAATAATAACAATAATTCTGCAATGACCTATAATGACCTATGTTTGTGGTTTTTTTAATTCCAATTTGATGTTTCATAATCTTGTTTAATTTGGTTGTGTGTGATTTTTGGATTCTGTGGTGTAAATTTGTGGTTGTCCTGTAATTTTAAAACTATTTTTCATACTTTGACGACTATTTGTACATTTTATCACAATTCAGCTTTGTGCTGCGTTATTTTGATTTTGATATTCTGAAATAAAGATACCTTGATATATTTTGACCCCTTTTGAGTCTTAAACTTAACATTAAACAGAATTTTATCCTCTGAATCCCTGGATTGAACATTGGTATAGGCCTAAACCAATTTTGTTAATTGTGACCCTTAAAAATGGGGATTTCATTTTTTTTTTGGTGTGGGTCTGTCCTCAACTATACACCAATGCTTCTTTCGTTTTACTTATATGTTATTGTCACCAATGCAACTACTTGTTTGCCTACCATTCAACAATCAACCTAGTGAGCTTATTCTATCCTAACGTAATGTAATAAATCATAGAATATTTAAAAATTATGGTGGAAATGATCTTTTTTTCAGATGAATCTGATGTTTCATTATTTGAAGTTGTAACAGTTACGCAAAACAAGTTAACAATAACATTTGAACATCCAGCCAAAATAGGAATGGCTTGTGGTAAGAGTTTTTTTTTATGGAGAGAGGTTTAAGTATTAGTTGTGGGGTGTTACACCTACAGTAAGATCATTTGTCACAGTACAGTAGTAGCGCTTCCTACCTACAGAACCGGGGCAGATGCATGTGTCTCCAGGCTAACATGATTATACCCCCAACTCTTAGCTAAATTATTCATGGCACACTCATTATTTGACTGCTGCATAGTCTTTCCACACCCCACCCCTATCCCTACCAGTAAACATGATCCACCACTGTAGAGCTTGTATATCTAATAAAAGTCGAAAAACAATAGAAACGATTCTGTGTTTTAGTCCAACTGTGCCAAATCTCCCAAGCCCCGACTAACCTAACCTAGTATTCTTTTTCTGTACCTAGGCCCTACCTTATAGGCCTGGCCCCCGGCCTAACTACTGTAGGCCCTGGCCTAACTTAGCTGGGCCCCTGACCTAACTAGGCCACTGGCCTAACTAGGCCCTAGGCTAGGCAATCTAGCTTTAAAAAGAGCCAAAGGTCAAACAAATTGCAAACAAAGGTTTTTCTTTTTTAATCTAATATGTATAATGAGGGGATGAAATTCCACAAATCACACCTCGGTCACACATCGGGAACATATGCAAATTAGCTAAAATATACAAATTAGGTTGAAAATGTAGGGGTCTTGTATCTTGGCAACTGCTGGTTGCAGGGAGTTAGTTACTTTTTCAAATTGCTCATAACGTGTATGTTTATATTTGCTCTAATGGAACATTTGCCTAAAAAATGAACAGAAATTCTACAATTGACCTCTGACCTTATATTCACTGAATTTGTATATCTCTGCAACTAATGTATATAGAATCTTAATTTAGGTCTTAAATTATTCAATACATGATTCTTTCCAATATATTAATCAAAGAGATAGAAATCTATAATCACACCATGGCCATATACTGTTCATATGCAAATTAGCTCTAAAATATGAAAATTAAAAATGAAAATAAAAGGTTTCCATATTTTGACAATGGCTAGTCACAGAGAGTTGCTTTCTTTTTCAGATTGTGCAGAATATGCATGTTTCTATTTGCTGTATTAATAGAACATTTTCCACAGAAAAGACTAGAAATGCTAAAATTGACCTTTGACCTTATAATCACCAAATTTACATATCTCTGTTGCTACTTTCCGTAGAATCTTGATTTAGATCCTAAATTATTTAAATACATGCTTCTTTTCAATATAATAATAGAAGGGATGGAAATCTATTATCACACCATGTTCACATGTACTGTTCATATGCAAATTAGCTGTAAAATATGCAAACTGAGAATGAAAATATAAGGTTCCTATATCTTGACAATGGCTGGTCACAGAGAGTTGCTTTCTTTTTCAAATTGTAGGGAATATTTGTTTTTATTGGCTCTAGCAGAACACCTGTCACCAAAATGGTCGGAAATGATACAATTGACCTTTGACATATTCACTGATTGCGTCTCTGCGACTTATGTCCATAGAAACTTTATTTACAAAACTTTTTTTTTTTCAAATTGTATGTGTGAAATATGAATATTTAAGTTTTATCGAACATTTCCTGCAAAAACTCAATACAAGTAAGACTAAAGAAATGATAATAGATTTTTGGAAAATTTGCAATAATGCTGAGCCTGTAACCATTAAAAACACGGAAATTGCTGTGGTCTCTGAATATAAATACCTAGGTTGCCTTTTTGATAATAAACTTAATCGGAAAAATATTACAGATATACTAGTAAGTCAGAGCCAAAACAGAATGGGGATCCTGCATAAAATGAAGTATATGAACATTGATAAAACTATATTAAGATTATTTTATAACTCTGTGATTATGAGTATTATGAGGTATTGTATCGTTTGTATCTTTGGAAATATGACCCAGAAAGATATAATGAGCAAATTGAATTATTGGGGATAACATGATGAATCTGGATTCCGCTTTGAATGAGAAAATTATTAAGAAAGTTAAAGATATAATGAATTATAATACACATCCACTGTACTCCCATTTTAACCATAGTTACTCAGGTAACAGATTAACTCCACCTATACTGAAAACTAAGAGGTTTAGACAGTCTTTTGTACCCAATTCTATCCATATATTTAATAGACGTGCCAAAAGGTGATTATCGTAATTCTCCATCCCTGCTAATTTTTAAATGGAATTTACTTGCATACTTCACTGCCTATATGTATTTTAATATAAATGCAATAATTTTATACTAGTTTAAACCTGGTCTTAACCATTTTAACATAAATGCAATGATTTTATACTATATGTATTTTAATATAAACGCAATAATTTTATACTAGTTTAAACCTGGTCTTAACCCTTTCGGATCTTAATTGCTATGCAGTAGGTCATCTGCATAACCATATTAATATTCACTACATGTTAATTACTATGTGTGTCAATTTCAAAGTAATTTTTGACAATCAAGATGAATGAAAGAAAAAAAATGTTCTATATAAAAAATATTTGGGAGACAATAAACTTTTATTTTTTATAAAAAAAATTATAAATTTATATGCATAACGAATGAAGAGCGCCCTCTATAGGTGAAAATTAATAAAAATTATGTAAAAAATGGGTTTTTTTCAAAAAAAATATAATTATAACATTAGACACAAAAGAAATGTTTCTTATAAATTGAAAGTACATTCATAAATCTTTTATTTGCCACCAAAATTGGCAAATTCAGTTCACAAATTCTTGAAATATGACCGAAACAAAATTCAGATCAGCTGAATGTAATATTGCGCAATGTGTATATCAATAAAAATAAAATGCATCAATATGTTTTTTGTTATAAACATTCTTTCAAATATATTCTAATAAAAATCTGATTATAGTATCTACTGTCCATGTTCTTTTGTAGTGTCACTAGTCCATTTTATTTATGCGATCCAGGACCTTGACAATCATATTTATAGTCTTTGAGTGTATGGAGCTGTTGAAAACATTTGTACTTGTGTACCGCAACATTACATTGGGGACACCAATTTGTTGTGCGACATACTTTTCCTTCCGGTGGTGAACATACAACACATGCAAGCCGTTGACGTTTTCCATTAGAAAGAAAAACTGGATTGAGAGTGTCCAAATGACGTTCAACGATACGCATAGGTGGAGGATTACTATAGTGTCGTCCACGCTTGTGAGGCTTCCGAATATAACCATCCAAAAGACCTGTTATCACATCTAGCCGTAGCTTGTTGCGATCAATTGAAGTACCACGATGATTTGCTTTATAAATAACTAGAGCATTTACAAAAGACTTCAAACAGAGCAAACAATACTTTTTTCCACCATTTAAGACTTTTGTGAACAAACAATGAGTGCCACATTTGCTGGTCAGCCAAATCCACCCCCCTCATAAACTTAGTGTACAACTCTATGCTACATGGTTTTTCAACTTCGATTTGATGGTTGGGTGCAGTCTTGTCCTTCACTATTTTTTTGAAGACATTCTCATTATGTATTGTTGACAAAACAGTTACCCTTTTTTTGTCCTGCCATGACACAAACTGCAGAATTCCATCCTTGTAAAATATTGGAGGGTCATGTTTTCTTTGTTGCGCATTCTTGATCACATTTGGTGTGCCTCTCCGATCACAGCGGAGGGTGCCACACGCTCCTGTTTGGTACATCAGTGCTAAATCTTTATGCAATTTTGGAGATGAAAATGCATTGTCCATGTACACATGGTGGCCTTTTCCAAGTAAATCATTGTCTCGTAACAATCTATAAACAATATCATAAGAAGCACCATTTACTGAAACAGGTACAGTTCCTTTTCCCGTGAATATTTCCCAGCCATAAGAATATCCAGTAGATGCTTCTGCCACACACCAAACACACATGCCAAATTTGTGTGGTTTTTTTGGGAGGTATTTTTTCAAGAAAGTTCTGCCTTTGAATGCAATTATACACTCATCAACACTAATTTCTCTGCGAGGATAATAACATGCTTGCCAGTTTTTTAAAAATTGACTTGTGATAGCAGAAACTTTGAACAACCGATCATATCCTGGTAATCCACGTGCTATAGCTAAGGCGTTATTGGAGCAATGCAAGTATTTTAGTATCAACAAAAAGTCATTTCGTGACATAACATCTGCAACAGAAAAATTCAAAAGCCAGTGTGTGCTCCAATGTAATTGAAAAGTTGGCAATTTTACAAGCCCCATGTAAAGAATAACAGCAATAAATGCTTTCATTGTATTCCTATCTATATCCTTCCATTGCTTAGCACTTGCACTTTCCGGATTCTCTGTTTTGTGTTCATTAGCATATCTATTAGTCTCAGTAACTAAGGTATCTAATACATCGGTTTCATGAGTAAGCATATCATTAAAAATATCCGAGATACTTGAATGTTCATCATGAACCATAGGCCCAAATGGTATTACGAAATCGGTCATCCAAGCCTCATCCGTACGGTAGGCATTCTCAAGCTCTGGTGGAACCGGGCGAGGTCGGTTCTGGTTGAGTCTAGGCCTAGGCCTAGCTTGTTGCGCCAGGGCTTCAGGCATTGCAAGCGGGGTCTCAGCATCAAGTACATTTCTATCATCCTCATCGGATGAAATAACATTATTATTACCTTCATTATTATTACCTTCACCATTGTTATCACTTGCACTGCTATTATCATCGTCGTTCGTGGAATCATCAGAAAAATCATTTTTGCTGTCT
Source organism: Anneissia japonica (assembly GCF_011630105.1). Lineage (NCBI taxonomy): Eukaryota > Metazoa > Echinodermata > Crinoidea > Comatulida > Comatulidae > Anneissia > Anneissia japonica. Next base: position 58,901 of record NW_022705064.1, on the reverse strand, counting down.
TCGTCACGAAATATTTCCAATAGTACTTCATCCGGATCAGTAAATATTTTATGATTAGACATTTTGCGTTATTGATGGAGAAGATTTTAGGATGATATTTGATGATTTTTTCTGGAAAATTTTGAATAGCAAGTATGTGTTTTTTTAGTTAGAAAATAAACTGTGACATGTAAACTGCATGCTGGGAAGGTTTCAGGTCATATAGACGTTTTCTCCAGTCGTAATTGTATTTCAAAGTAAGGAATAACAAAGAAACGCCTCAGCGTTCTGTGGCCATTCGCGGTTATGATTCTCGGAACGCCTGAGCGTTCAGTGGATCCGAAAGGGTTAATCATTACATAAATGCAATAATTTTATACTATTTTAATGCTTTTTCTCTCTTTGTCTTTTATCATCGTAGTGTGTTTTGATAATATATCTTAATACTTTTTACTTTCTTTTGATGTTTTTACAGTTTATCTTACTGTTCTAACATCACTTAACACTTTATATTTATGTTTGATCGCTTAGCTTCAAAGTACATTTCTGTTATATTTATGTATAATAGACTGAATAAAATGAATTGAATTGAATTGATTGATAAAAAGATATGGAACAATTGAGCTTTGACCTTATATTATTGGTCATTATCCTGGTCATATAACATTTTTATGTGATGATATAGTCATTGATGATGAACCTAATAACATTTTTCTGAAGCTATTGAGGTAAGATGTTGAGGTGGGGCTAAAATTAGGATACCCTAAATTATATATTTTGCCACCTTCTTATAACACATTAAGAAATTCTTAATAAGATAGCACTCTGAGACTAAGTTTGAAAAGGTAATTTAATTAACACAAGTTTTGGCAGGCAGTCGATACCAAAGCTTCACCAGGTGTTTCCAGTTTGTTCTTCACAAGCAAGCCTTTTTGAATTAAATCAATTACTTTCAAATTAAAATATACTTATCATTAACTATACTTATAAATCCTTGTTCCCTATATTTTCATCCATAATTGGCATAATTTGGCCGAGGACGTAAATTTTATAGACAGGAACGGGACATGTGTGACAAATATATTGTTTAAGATACCCTTTAATAAAATAAAAATAAAAATGAATTGAACAATATTAGGTTTCTTCAGACATTAGTGTCAAAGATATACAGTATGCAAATTCTGTGAATATCTATAGGGTCAATTTTAGCATATTGGTTATACGTGGGGCCAATGTTCCATTAGAGCAAATATTAACATGCATGTTTTGAAGAATTTTAAAAAGAAAGACACTAATTTTCAAAATGCTCGAAATCACTTTTTAACTAAATTAGAGCACGTTTCAAGCCATTTTGAGCATTTGAAAATTTTTTATAATTTTCCACTACACGCGAGCACTTTTACTTGCGCAGTACGTATGAAAGCTAGAAATTAGGGTTTTTTTTACATATTTTGGGTTCCTGACATTGTTTTCACAAATTTCCATTCTTTTCGGTCATCTTTTCGCCAAAAGCAATACCGTACGTGCGCATCAAACATAGGTATCTTTACGCTAAAATCAGACCTATTTTTAATCAGTTATAGCTCCTTAGGTTGTAAGGTGACCCCCAATTTTTATTACATATTATGAAAGCACATAAGTTGTAAATATGATTTTATAGATCATAATGGCTGATCGGACATTGTGACGTCATCATATTGGCATCTGAATTCAAAGAAAGTGAATTATACCTATGACGTCATTTTTGAAAATACGCATTTGAGCGTATCTCGCTTATCCTTTATCGATCGTCTTCCAACTTTGAGTATGTTATAGCTGAGACAATTTTCTTTCATATATTTGACATCTTTTTAAATTTTGATGATGTCATTATGGTCAAAAAAATTGTTTTTTCTGACCCCCACATCTTTCTTTCATCAAAAAGTTGATGAGCCCATATCATCTTAACCATTCGTCATTTCTGAATCATATTAAGTGAGCATAATCTTGAGGTCAAGGTTGAATGTCAGGTACCCTAATTTTCCATTCGCGCGACTTAACGTGCGCGTACGCGTTTGTCAACGTTTATATATGCATATAACCATGAATATTTTTAATCAGGTATAGCTCCATAGGATGAAAGGTGACCCCCAAATTTTATTACATATTCTGAAAGCAAATGAGTTGTAGATACGATTTTATAGATCATATTGGCTGATCGGACATTGTGACGTCATCATATTGCCATTTGAATTAAGAAAAAATTGAATTTTTATTTATGATGTTATTACTTTTTAATCTCGTTTGAACGTACTCGCTTATCTTGATTGATTGTCTCCCACCTGTGAGTATGTTATAACTAAATCAATTCTCTTTCAGCGTGTCCCTTTATTTTTTATTTTGGTGACGTCATCATGGTCAAAAAGAATGCTTTTTTGGAGCCTTCTCATCTTTCTTTCTTAAAAGATGTAAACACATTAAAAATAGAGGGCGGCAGACTATTTCGACACTATCAGACCGATAGTTCGTATACTGTAAAGGCAAAATTCGTGTGGCATTACCAACCAACAGGGGGTTTTAAATTAAACTTGACAAGGTTTAAATTCATGTGCCATTACCGTCATCAGGCACGTCGTATAAGGTATTCGTACTTGTGCCTTAAAATTTAAAAATTGTTAATATCACTTTTCAGATAATTTAAAGCACGTTTCAGGTCATTTTGAATATTCCAAAACTTTCCAAAATTTACTTGCCGTACGCTCATTTCCACGCCCACAGCATGTACTAAAGCTGGAAATTACGTTTCGGTTACATGTGTTGGCTTTGTGACACTGTATTAATACTATCGTGCGCACGGACGTTAAGACGTATGTGTACACATTCGTGAGTCCTTAAAATGCTCAAAATTACTCTTTTCTTTTAAAATTTATTTTAAAATGCTCAAAATTACTCTTTAAATAGAGCATGTTTTAGCATATAATACTTTTCAATCAGAACCGCGCGTGCTTCGTCAGGGTCAATGTACGGCGGATCACCTAACTCGTCCTCAGTGAAATCTAGTCTTTTTTTTCTTATTCTTCTTTTTTTCTCCCCTTTTCTGTTCGCACGATATCTCAAAAAATGCCACGAGTTACGCACAATCGCTGTCAGCAAACATTTGGCTTGGTCTGGAATAGTCATGGTAAGCTTTTCAGCGTGCTCAGTCATGCGTGACGTCATCTACGTGCAATTTTGCGTTTTTACATTATCGATCATATCAGCCTAACCAGTTGCCATTTCGAAATCGTATTAAGTGAGCATTAACTTCGGGTTAATGTTGAATGTACTGTACCCTAAATTCTACGCGTGCGCCTATTAACTCGCGCGCACGCGTGTGTCAAATTTTCAAAATGCTCGAAATCACTTTTTAACTAAATTAGAGCACGTTTCAAGCCATTTTGAGCATTTGAAAATTTTTCATAATTTTCCACTACGCGCGCGCATTTTGACGTGCGCAGCACGTACGAAAGCTAGACACTATGTTTTTTCACATAGTTTGGGTTCCTGACATTGTTTTCACAAACTTCCATTCTTTTCGGTCATCTTTTGGCCAATAGCAATACCGTATGTGCGCATCAAACATAGGTATCTTTACACGTATTTGTGCCGCTATACAGTGTAATTATGCTAAAATCAGACCTATTTTTAATCAGTTATAGCTCCTTAGGTTGAAAGGTGACCCCCAATTTCTATTACATATTCTGAAAGCACATAAGTTGTAAATATGATTTTATAGATCATAATGGCTGATCGGACATTGTGACGTCATCATATTGGCATCTGAATTCAAAGAAAGTGACTTATAGCAATGATGTCATTTTTGAAAACACGCATTTGAGCGTATCTCGCTTATCCTTGGTCGATCGTCTTCCAACTTTGAGTATGTTATAGCTGAGACAATTCTCTTTCATATATTTTACTTCTTTTTACTTTTTGATGACGTCATCATGGTCAAAAAAATTGTTTTTTCTGACCCCCTCATTTCTCTTTATTCAAAACGTTGATGACCCCATATAATCTTAACCATTCGTCATTTCTAAATCATATATGGTGAGCATAAGCTTCAGATCAAGGTTGAATGTTATGTACCTTAATTTTTCGTTTTCGCTATTTAGCGTGCACGTACGCGTGCGTCAACATTTATATATGCATAAAACCATGAATATTTTTAATCAGTTATAGCTCCTTAGGATGAAAGGTAACCCCCAATTTTTATTAGATAATCTGAAAGCACATGAGTTGTAGATACGATTTTTTACTTCATAATGGCTGATCAGACATTGTGACGTCATCATATTGCCATTTGAATTAAAAAACTGAATTTTTATTTATGATGCCATTATGTTTATACTCGTTTGAACGTATCTCGCTTATTCTTGATTGATTGTCTCCTACCTTTGAGTATGATATAGCTAAATCAATTCTCTTGAAGATGTGTCCCTTTATTTTTCATTTTGATCACGTCAACATGGTGAAAAGAATGAATTTTTGGAGCCCTTTTATCTCTCATTCTTAAAAGATGTAAAATAATAGAACAGATGAGGGCGGCAGACTGTATTTCGACGCTATCAGACTAATATATATAGGTTATGTGAAGGGAAAGTTTGTGTGGCATTACCAACTAACAGGCGGTTTTAAATACACTTGACAATGTTTAATTTCGTGTGATATTACTGTACACGCACACTTGGTGACGTGCGTGTCTGTTAAAATTTGAAAATTCTCCATATTACTATTCAGATAGTTTAAAGAACGTTTTGGGTCATTTTCAGCATTCCAAAACTTTCCATAATTTACCCGCCGTACGTTCATTTCCACGCACACAGCACATATTAAAGCTGTAAATCACGTTTTGTTACATACTTTGTGTTCCTGGCACATTATTCATATCAGGAGTCACTCTTTGTGCTATTACCGCGCTCACGGGCGTCAAGACGTACGTGTACACATGCGGAAATCTTTTAAAATGCTCAAAATTATTCTTTAAAAAAAAAACTAATTACAGCATATTTTAGCATATTATGACACTTTTCAATCAGAACCGCGTGACCTTAATGAGGGTCAAAGTGCGGCGGATCACCTAACTCGTCCTCAGTGACGAGTTCAAATCTAGTTGGTATTTGACATGGTATTTTACCGCTATCGTTAATCATTGTGAAGTTAGGCTGTGTTAGGCTGTATGGTATTAGAAACATCATTATTAATACCCTTTCTATGGGATGCCAACTAGGGCAATTATAATTTAAAATCTGCATAATAATATTAAATGTCGCTGTTTTCGTTATTCGTTAGAAACAGGGAGATCATAAAAACGCATTTTTAAAATTTTGAGAGTATTAGCTTAATACCCTTCTGTTTTAATACCTGTCTGCTACGCCCCTGATATATGTATGTATGTACGTGTATATATATATAC
>NW_022705064.1:46636-52535 GCF_011630105.1 Anneissia japonica | reverse complement strand
TATATATATATGATTTCCTGCGATCACTAAGCTATTGCAGCTTAAACATTGCTCCACTATGTCAACGAATAAGTCATTTCTATGAAACAGAGTGCCTGTAGATTAGATTTGCTGCTATACCATATATCTCTCTGTCAATGGTATGATACTATCCTTGATTATACAACTGGGAAAGGGGAACTTTTTGTTGAAGGCCTTTTCTTGATTATAACATACTTTTGTTACTATCTGAGCAATGTTTTTATTTATCTATTTGTTCATATTTTGTTTAGGGTGCTACTCGGTAAACCTAATTTGATATACTTTGAAGCATAGTTTTTATTAATATACTGAGAGCACCTGTGCCCCCACCCCATATTTAGTGTTTTGAAAGATCTTTAAAGCTTTTTTGGCAATTAAACTTCTACTTCTATTTTATTGTACTACACTACTCATACTACTCATCACATGAATTACGCAAGAAAAATAAATACTTTGGAATCCAACTGCTGTATACAAGTATTTATTTCAGCTTCCACTACAAGGTTACATTGTGCTACAGTAATATTCATCTATATTAAATCAAAGCTAAAGTGGTCCTCCCTTAATTTTTATTTGTCTTCCAATTTTATAGCCTCAGATATTCGAATGAGAGCTTCAATACTGGCTCAGGAAAACCTGTTTTATCATTGCTCAACTTCTCACTCTTAAATATTCCTCCCAAAGTTTTCCCTCCGAAATTACCAAGCCCAAAAAGTGAGTCATCACATCTTTGAATCCTGTTGTTAAGAGTATCTGTGGTTAACCATCTCCATGGCAACCTCTAGTTTTATAAAAAAATAAAAAAAAACCATACATAACTTGTGTAGATGCAAGCAATAGCAAGGAAAAGTATTCACATAAAAGTGAAAGTAAAAATTCAACTTAAAACTAACTTGAATTAACCTTTACCGTTAGTGCAATGGTCTACTTCTTGACATCTATAGAAAATTCATTGGTTTGGCTTTTGAGCAGCTATAATGCAATCCTCAAGTTCGCACACAGGTCATTGTTTGCAGTTTGTTCCGACTTGGACTTGGACTACTTGGATATGAACCATTATTATCACACATAAGGCAATCTACATATTTAGATCTACGGCTGCAACCCCTGGGTCACAACCCATTTTTGGGTCATCGAGAACCTTTTGAGGGTCGTCAGATCGCATCTGGGTCTAAAAAAGATTTTGTAAGTTTTGTTATTAAACAATTATCCCTGTGAAAACATTGAACAAACACTTGTTAAAAATGACTATTTCCAGCAGCGTAGCAAGTTGATGAATGGCCCCAGTTCAAGATAATTGCTGGACCATAAAGCCACCTGATTGGATGCAAAGACAGAACCTTGGTGGAGTCTCTTGATGCATAACATTACATTCTGAAATTATTTAAAATGGATACGGCATTGTAAAGAGCATAAATATCTATAAAATATTTGAAAATATATTCAATGATATTGAGAACAACATATAGTTAAGTCATATATTTTATCATCTAGGTTGGGAATTCTAGGAGTCTGATAACATATAATAATGACATTTTGAAATAGGCCTATTATTGTGGTGAAAGCTTAGGTAGGAATTTTTAAAGTTATATTTTTAGATCTATATGGCTATTGAATGGGCCCCAATAGCCCCGGGCCCCAGTTCTTTGCATTGGCAGCACTGCCTATGCCTATGCCACTATTTCTTCAAATTTGTATTAAATTGTTTTCATCTCTTATGAACTGATAAGCTTGATAAAACTTACCTGTGCACTGGTGGTGTACTCTGAGTAGGTGTTGTCATTGCTACTCTGTCATTGTCAGCACTCAAGCAATTAATATATCACCGCAAGGTTTTTTTTACCTACATTATTGTGATTGAACAACCCAGCCCGTTTTTGTGTCTTCTGCCCCAATAGACACATTACTATCCTCTGGCAATTGACCTTGTAAGAGTAAATCCGGTGGAGGAATGATGGAATGGGTCATAAGCTAAAGATGAAAATGGAAAGTAAGTTTACGAAATATGCCATGCTAGATAAGACCTGTCCTAGTTAATTTATTCAAGTGAATTGCCAACACAGAAAGCTGCTAGATAAGATCTGTTCACTGAAAATTCACTAAAAAGTCAACAATCTGGTAATACTTGTACAGTTATTCAAGTGAATTACCAACACAGAAAGCATTGATGAGTTAAAAGTAGCCAAATAAAAAAAAGAAAACTATATCAAGTAGGAGCCTATTTCTATGCCGTGCTCAGCAGCTGCTTGCCCAAACATTTTTTCCATTATGCCTATTAAGTGTGCCACTGATGAAAAGGTATTATTATTATTATAGTATTGGTAAACAGGCTAATATTTTTTTTAACAGGGCAGATAGGAATTATGGGCAAGAAGGAGAATTTGATGTCAACATAAAATTCAGCATATTTTCAGTTTATCAAAAGTAATAAAGATTTGATGATAATGATGATGTTAAAACCAGTTGTATTCAAATTGCAGGGTTCTTGATGCTGTTCTCCACAAAATGTTGTTATGAGACACTACACAATATTTTGATATAGTGTTGTATATTGGGTTTTCTAAAGGGTGAGGTAACTGGAGACCTTGGGTCATAGGAGAGTATGGCAGTTTATTTTAGGTCCCATGAGGTTAAAGGTTGCTGACTGTAGAGTTAGATGACCCCGAAAAAATTTTTTCAACGATTTTTTTTTTTTTTGGCGTATTGTAGTAGTAAATTCGCGTGCTACGACAATCCACACAAGACACATAATTTTTAAAATGTAAAAATGTGTAGGCCTATGTTGCGCGTAGAAGACGAGCCCACGTTTTTCTATCGTAATTTGCTATTAAAGTTTTGGCTTATACAGGAGAATACATGAGGCAAAAGTCCCCATTAGCAGAAATGGTCCATAGTTAGCTGTCTGATAGTTGAGAGTGAGCTGTTAAATGGTCCAGAGGGAGCTGTTAGCAGCTCCATAAACTTAACTTTAATTGGTTTTAAGAATGCACATTGGGAGTTAACAAGAGAGTCCTGTCCAGCAACATATAGCCATTGGAATGTAAACAAGAAACCAAATACAATCACTCACTTCATCTCATGGGCTTCAGGGGCAATAAATAATTTCAGAACCCATGCTATTCAACAAACCAGCAGGATTTATAACCCGGGTTTTTTTCTAAAAGCCGGGTGCCATGGACCAGTTCTATTAACAGCCAAAAATTCAGCATGTATACGGAACTACTGAAATCCAGCCTCACACATCCATGTTGTCGGCAATGTAAAGTTTGTTGCAACCTGGCTGATGTCTTTACCTTACTCCTGTTTAAGTAAATCAGAACAGGAATGTATTATTCGCTCGGTAAATATCATGCTAACTCACATGCATCAGGGTTCAGTCCCGTGTTCGGTTGCTGACATTCTTTTGTCTGCACTTTTTTTTTATCGGAGGCGATTGCGCGACCCACCAAAATTTCTTCATGATCCAGTGTTTGGGTCGCAACCCATAGTTTGCGGAAAGAGGCTGTAAAGCAATAGAAACCTTTGCAATTGTCCATGCATGTGCATCTGTGCAGCAGGATTTATAACCCGGGTTTTTTTTCTAAAAGCCGGGTGCCATGGACCAGTTCTATTAACAGCCAAAAATTCAGCATGTATACGGAACTACTGAAATCCAGCCTCACACATCCATGTTGTCGGCATTGTAAAGTTTGTTGCAACCTGGCTGATGTCTTTACCTTACTCCTGTTTAAGTAAATCAGAACAGGAATGTATTATTCGCTCGGTAAATATCATGCTAACTCACATGCATCAGGGTTCAGTCCCGTGTTCGGTTGCTGACATTCTTTTGTCTGCACTTTTTTTTTATCGGAGGCGATTGCGCGACCCACTAAAATTTCTTCATGATCCAGTGTTTGGGTCGCAACCCATAGTTTGTGGAAAGAGGCTGTAAAGCAATAGAAACCTTTGCAATTGTCCATGCATGTGCATCTGTGCAAGGAAACTTAAATTTCCCAACACCTGTTGGATATGAATTTGTAGTACTGTTTTAGTCATGTAATTGTGCCCTTGAAAGCATTATATGATATATATTCATCACTCCTATGGTATATATTAAAGCAATACACAAGAACTTTATTACTCCCTTCTTCGTTTTTGGAGTGCCATTTCTGGTCATCTACAGTAGTGTTGCTATATCTTAAATTTCATGGATTTGATGCCCATCCTATGTACTATCACAAACACCCAGCTCAGTGTAATACTTTACCAATGGCTGCATAGGAACATGGAATTGAGGCTGCGCCACGATGCACCACAAGTAATCTTTTTTTGGCCTTTTTAATATGTATGAACAATTGTTCTTGGAAACCTTAATTCTACTCCGACAGAAAAAGTTCTTCAACAGATTGGAACCATTAAACCATTTTTCTTCCTATAGCCAGTAACAACAATACCTTACTGAGTAGAAAAACATGTACAGTACTGTATAATTACTTCAGTGACATAATCTTTATATCTATATTTCATTCTTCTCTATTAGTTCAGATGGACCTTACTGATGGTTCTGATGTAAAGTGTGTTATTCATACCCCCCATGGCGAAGAACCACTTTGCTGCAATACTTATGCAACCAAAGTTCTGCAAAGGTAGGTTTGTTTCTTTTTTTCATGGATAATTAGGTTTTTATTGTTCATAATTAGGAAACTAAAGTAAATAATGAATTGGTTTGTTTTTTTTATTCATGTAAATCAACCACCAACAATATCATTTATTTAAAGGTTAAAGGTTAAAGGTTATTCATTTATATTGCGCAAAATACGAGAGTCTCTATGCGTAGAACAAGTGAGCAGATGTAACTGGAAAATAAAAAAGAAAATCCAAGCCAGCACCCAAACCGCAGTATGGGGATACGCTCATGTCGCTGAGCAGGGATTTATCAACCCTGTCCAGCACCAGTAGAGTCTCGGCCATCGCAGGACTCAGACACTTCCTATCCTGATAGAACTACAAAAAAGCTAGCTGGCTAGATTTAAATCTAGTTTTCAATTTTAATCCTGGATTCCATTCCTGTCTGATGGGGAAATTTCCTCATTATCCCTTCTTCTATATTGCAATTATACATGATAATAATATTTAACATATCAATTTGTTTTGGTCGGGCTGTTTTGACCACTTTAATAACAAAACATTTTTAATACTGCGCATGTGTAAGAAAAAAAAGAAGATGAACAGATTGAGCATGCTAATATATATATATATATACATACATATACACATATATATATATATATACATACATATACATATATATATATATATATACATACATATACATATATATATATATATACACACATATACATATATGAGTAATTTCACAGTAAATGGACATGATATCCTAACATTTTCATGGAAAAATAGAATACAGATGATTTTGGCTAAACTCTGTGGAACAGAACATATGATATCAATGTTTTAGAAAAGGGGTATTATAAGATAGTTAAATTATCTTTTCAAAAGAAATATGCATGTTTGTATTTTAATACACTACAAATCCTATTACCATGTAACGGACGAACAGGATTTTGACATACATTTGGGTCAATGACTTTCCATTGTGGATGGACCAAAAATAAAATGCATGATTACCAATTTTTTTTTTAAATTTCTTACTGTATATATTCACTAATTTGATAAACATTTAAAAGTAACAGATATGTTTCTTTTTTAGGAATATTGGGCCATTTTTAACTTCCTAAATTTTTTGACATACAATGTTACGTCCGTTACAAAAACCATCAAATTGCATATTTTTTTAATAAAAAAGGGTTTTATTTTTCTTTCTAGAGTTTTATCTTATTAGTTTCCAATATATTTCTTATAGAAATCATGAATCCAT
>NW_022705064.1:28444-46521 GCF_011630105.1 Anneissia japonica | reverse complement strand
GAGATTATTATTGCCAGACATTTAATAAAGAGAACAAACAATATAAGTTTTCTTCTCATGGTGTTTAATTCTTCCACCTTGTTTACGTATTAAACAGTTAAACAGACATGTTTCGGAAATCGTCAAAGTGAAGCTAAGGTGTTAGGTTTACGTTATTTATATAACTACTTTCACCGTGTATGTAAATTACATGATACACTTATCCTAACAGCTGACAAAACAGAGTATTCAAAACTTTAAAAAGCTAAATAGAAAACATGATATGTAGGTGCACCAATTGTTTGTTTAGGGAAGGTTTTTCCCAATTCACATACAAAGCTTCTTTTAGTTTCAGTTGATAGGGTGTATTCGCAGAGTCTAGAACAGTGAAACAACTTTCATCAGAAAGTTGTCGACAAGATCCCGAGCTCTGCAAATGTTGAAAAATATGAGAGGCCCTGTCACGGACCAAATGTTCAGGTTTTGCCAATATACACGGAATTACATCCAGCACAAACAAATCTATAAACTACACGAGACATGGTCTTTCATGCTAAACAGATTACTAATTTTGTAAGATTTGAAAACCATAACAATGTTTACATTTTTGCAAAAAATTTTTTTATAGTTATTTATTTTTACGTTTGATATCAGTGGCCAATCTCAAAAACGGTAATGTGTAATAATACACAGTTTCAGTTTTTTCCAGTGGGGGTGAATTCGGGGGGATGGGATTAACACATTTGTTCAAATAACTCTTTATAATTTTATTAATAAGGTTTTGTGGGTACATATTTTTTGTTTATATCCCTAAGATCATTGTGAAAGCCAAACCATGTGCTGTTAATTTTGTAGACTCTATCAATAAGTGTGCGAATTAATCCTTGTTTGTAGGCAGCCAAAGTGAAACTATGGAAGTTTGTGAGAAGGCCAGTAAACATTTTCTTGCGATAAATTGATGTTTTCAGGGAAAATTGACCACTGTTATCCAAGAGTATGTCAAGGAAAGGTAGATGGTGCTGTTCTTCTCCTTCCATGGTAAACTTGATGTTTTGGTGCTGTCTATTAATGAAATTAAAGAATGAAATAGCATTATGTTTAGATGAAAGAAGACAAAAAATATCGTCTACATAACGGCGATTTTTCATGATGTGCCATGAGCTAGGACTGGACTGGAGCTAGGACTGGAGTTAATGGTGAGCCCATCGACACGCCATCGATTTGATCATAAACATTTTAGTTAAAAAGAAAATGTGTCTGGGCTGTAGTAAAAATAAATAATTCTTTAATTTCTTTTTTTGTGAACTTCAATTTATGTCAGTTGTTATGTATTCAATCGCTAACTCAATGGATTCGAGTTAAGGGATGTTAGTGTAGGCTCTCTACATCAAACGATACCATAAACTTGTTAGCCGTATCAAGTGATTTTATAGTATTGACGAAACTAAATTAATCTGTGGCCATAACATTTTTAGGTATAACAGGATCTAATATTTCACAAAGGAACTTAGCAAGATTGTAATTATAAGTGCCTATGGACGAAATGATGGGACAAAATTTGAGTTTTGAATTATTATGTTTTAATTTGTGCAATTTCGGGAGCCCATACTAGCGGGTTGGGAACCCGTTGGATAAATTTGCTTATATTGATTGTCATCAAATTTTCTACCTTTCTTAATTTCCTAATGAAACTTTGCAAATTTCCCTCTCTAGTGAGAGTAGGGTCAGATTTGAGTAGACATGAAACTTTGCAAATTTCCCTCTCTAGTGAGAGTAGGGTCAGATTTGAGTAGACAAAATTTGTTAGAGTCCAAAATGTCCTTGATTGTAGTCTTCTTTGTTGAGTACCACCACTCCATTTCCCTTATCCGGTCTCGTGATTACTAGTTGACGGTTTTTTTTAAAGGTTTTTAGTATCCTAAGTCTCTATTGGATAGTTGATAAGAAGCTACATAGTGGTGTGCTAAATGCGAGAGATTCGATTTTAATTTTCCTGCGAACTTCATATCAGATAGGTTGTTCAACATGCACCGGTGAACCATCTCAAAACATGTATATTTGTCAGATTTGTTGATTTTAGGTGGCATTATCGAGTTTGCAAGACCTAATTTCGACACTTCTTCTTCCTTGGAAAGATGTCTTGAGGAGAGATTAGTAACCATGTCACCTGCCGTGAATGATAATGCAGCGTTCTTGGTAAGCCTCTTTAGTTTTGCTTCATGTACTTTTGTCATTTTGGAAATCGCTTCCTTTACGTTCCTGTTGACAGTCTTCATCAGAAAACAGTAATCAGTTGTCGATAGTTATTGTTTTGATTTCCATTGATTTGTTTTGGTTATCTTGATTTAGCTTTCTGAGTCGTTTTTTAATGGCATTCCATAGCAGTTGTTTTCGCATTGCTTGTACATCATGATGGTTTGTGTTCGGCAAATCAAAACATCAAGACATGTTTCGGAAATGCCAATTTCCATCATCAGTGTGAAGCTAAGGTGTTTGGTTTACGTTACTTATAACTACTTTCACCGTGTATGTAAATTACATGATACACTTATCCTAACAGCTGACAAAAACAGAGTATTCAAAACTTTAAAAAGCTAAATAGAAAGCGTGATATTTAGGTGCGTCAATTGTTTGTTTAGGGAAGGTTTTTCCCAATTCATATATATGTATGTACGTACGTAAGTACGTATGTATGTATGGGTGTATGTGTGTATGTATGTATGTATGTTTGTATGTATGTATGCGCGTACGTGTGTGTGTAGGTGGGTGTGTGTGTGTGTATGTATGTATGTGTGTATGCATGCATGTATGTGTGTATGTATGGGGGTATATGTCTATGTATGTATGTATGTATATATAGAATATATACACAAGAACCAATGGAAAAACACCGCTATATATACACACAGCCACGATTATCAACAGGTTTTTATGAGATCGATTAAAAGCACAGGTGGTTTAACACATGGGAGAGGGATGGCTGAAACTTCAAGATACGTACAACATGGCTCCTCTCAATGCCAACATTTGCCCATATTAACACTTAACTTAAATGGAAAGTATGCCGACCAGTTCCATTTTGTAGATTTTTTTCTATCCCCTCTCTCTCTTTCCTTAAATGAAATGAAGTCAATTCAATCCAATATGTAGTGTAAGAATCATGAATCCTCCATGAAATTATTAATGTTTTATTTTCCTTGTGGCTTGTGCTATAACTTTACATAGTATGTTGACATGCAGTGAAAATCCAAAACACCACGTCGTTGAAAGTGGCACGTTTCACATCTAGGCTATGTGTATGTCCAATTTTTTAAGGATTTATTTTACTCCGACCTCGATTTATTTACGATTCTTTAATTTAACCATATTAATGAACATTAATCAGTAGTAATAATTAATGTATATGACATTTCCGCAATGTTTTTAATTAGATTGATTTAATTTTGTATTAGATCAGTCTCCTTAACATATCAAAATTGTAAAATTCTTCGTTAGGCCTAGATCAAAAATGTTGATAGACTACAGAACATTGGAAAATCAAAACGGATGAACCTAATGGTTGGCGGGAGGGGGGGGGGACGGGAGTTCATTAAATGATGTTTGGGAAAATAATGGTCAGAAAATACAGTATCTGATGGACATTCCCGGGTGGGGGAGAACCATAAAACTATGGACACATAAATTTACAGCATAGCTTCATCAAATGATGTTTTGGAAAATAATGGTTAGAAAATACAGCATCTGATGGACAGTCCCGGGTGGGGGAGAACCTTAAAATTATGGACACATAAATTTACAGCATGTGATGGACTGACCGTCTATACATATATACAGCATGTGATGGAGGCATGTGATAGACAGACGAACGAACCTGAGGGTGGGTGGGGGAGATTAATTCATCAAAACATTAGTTGTTGAGGGGGAGGGGGAAGAGAGCTTCATCAAATGATGTTTGAGAAAATAATGGTCGGAAAATACAGCATCTAATGGACAGTCCCGGGTGGGGGAGAACCTTAAAATTATGGACACATAAATTTACAGCATGTGATGGACTGACCGTCTATCACATTATATTTGGGAAAATAATTGCCATAAATGTACAGCATCTGATATTCGGACCTGGGGTGGGGAAAATTTGACACATATACAGCATGTGATGGAGTGACATTGGGAGTGGGACATAATGTGATGGTCCTTGGGTGGTCTATGATGTTTTGGAAAATAATGGATATATGTATACAGCATCTGATATTCGGACCTGGGGGTGGCGAAAGTTATGGACACAAATACGGCTCCCACGGCTTCCCCCTGGATACGTCCCTGCCATTATACCTGGGGATTCCCTAGGCCTAGTGTGTGAACAGACGAAAGTGACAATCGTTTTACGAGGTCGTTTTCACCTACGATTCGATAGCCTATCAAAACAATATTCGGGCGAAGAAATCAGTCTTGCATGATGTAACAATTTATTTTTAGCAGTGAATCTGTGGTGGAAACGCGTGAATCTTCACGCTGTGAATTAACGATCCGATCAGCCCACTGGGCATGTCTTTTCAGGGACGGACCGCGGTGTTGTCTATCTTTAGCCGCAGTTAGCGAGCTGCTTTTTTTTTAGCGACCGACAGTAAACATCAAAATAATTTACAAGAATGGGCTTTGTGTCTATACATATATACAGCATGTGATGGAGGCATGTGATAGACGGACGGACGAACCTGAGGGTGGGTGGGGGAGATTAATTCATCAAAACATTAGTTGTTGAGGGGGAGGGGGAAGAGAGCTTCATCAAATGATGTTTGAGAAAATAATGGTCAGAAAATACAGCATTTGATGGACAGTCCCAGGTGGGGGAGAACCTTAAAATTATGGACACATAAATTTACAGCCTGTGATGGACTGACCGTCTATCACATTATATTTGGGAAAATAATTGCCATAAATGTACAGCATCTGATATTCGGACCTGGGGTGGGGAAAATTTGACACATATACAGCATGTGATGGAGTGACATTGGGAGTGGGACATAATGTGATGGTCCTTGGGTGGTCTATGATGTTTTGGAAAATAATGGATATATGTATACAGCATCTGATATTCGGACCTGAGGGTGGCAGAAGTTATTGACACAAATACTGCTCCCACGGCTTCCCCCTGGATACGTCCCTGCCATTATACCCGGGGATTCCCTAGGCCTAGTGTGTGAACAGACGAAAGTGACAATCGTTTTACGAGGTCGTTTTCACCTACGATTCGATAGCCTATCAAAACAATATTCGGGCGAAGAAATCAGTCTTGCATGATGTAACAATTTATTTTTAGCAGTGAATCTGTGGTGGAAACGCGTGAATCTTCACGCTGTGAATTAATGATCCGATCAGCCCACTGGGCATGTCTTTTCAGGGACGGACTGCGGTGTTGTCTATCTTTAGCCGCAGTTAGCGAGCTGCTTTTTTTTAGCGACCGACAGTAAACATCAAAATAATTTACAAGAATGGGCTTTGTATTCAAATTTATGGCGACCAATGTCTGTTGTAAGCAATTTTAAGAGTTTCAAGTCGGCAGAATTCGGAGAAAATTCCTTTATTTTTTGAGCATTTTTAAAATTTTCCGACCTAGGCCGACTTACCCAATCCTTAGACCCAAGTGTCATTCGAACAGGGTGGCCCCAGCGGTGGGGGGGAGGCAGGGTCGCCCGTCGGGGAGAGCTCCTCCCCCATCGGGGAGAAAAAGCACAATTCGTCGGGGTGAAAAAAAATTATATGTATTTTCTACATATTAGTAGACTCCAAAATCGATTAAATGAGCCTATCAATTGGAACCCTTAAATTGTAGCTTTCATCGGGGAAATCTGACCCCTTGTCAGGGCATAAAGCCCCCCCCCCCCCGTCGGGCAAGTCCTGGCGCCACCCCAGTATTCAAATAAATATTGACGTTATGACTCCAATGAGATCAGCCCAAGCAACATGCCGTGGCCTTCATAGTGAACTGTAGGCCTACTGATTAAAATGTAACTTAAATATTTGTGTTGGGTTGTGAGGTAAATAAACAGTACACTTGAAATTAAGTAACTCTTGTTTTGTTTGAAGCAACTGTACAGGAATTAGGATAATTGCCATCTTAATCAGTGGCGTAGAAAAATATTTTTCATTGGGGGGGATGATTGGCGTGTTAGCTAGTGTCGTAACAGGCGCGGGGGGCAGGGGGAAAACTGCCCTCCCCTGACGGTTTTTACCGGGCCGACCAAGCCGTCGTACCGGGCTGGGTAATAAGAGAAAAGAAAGAGGGGAGAGGGAGGGAAAGAGAAAGAAGAGGAAAAGAAAAGGAAAGAAAAAGAGAAGAGAAAATAAAGACAAGAATAAAAAGGAAGATATCGTAATGACCAGACTCACAACACCCATGCAACCTCTTCTCCACTTCAAAAATTGTCATAACTCCTTTGATCTATGCTGCCCGATGGCGTAACCACTGGGGGACAAGGAGAAAATATCTATCTTTGAAAAATCTTCCCCACCCCTTTATAAATGGCCTTTCAGTGCCTAAAAACCTCAAATTATTATGTTTCATGCGCATTTCTTGTTAACATGGCCCAATTTCCTCTAAAAATTGCACATTTTAGGGAGTTTTGATCAATTCTAATAAAATTAGAATTAAAAACACCTGGGGACAAGGGGAAAATATCCATCTTTGGAAAATCTTTCTCCACTCCTTGACAAATGCATCCTCAGAAAGTGCCTAAAATTCTCAAATTCTTTGCGTGCATTTCTTGTTACGGTAGGCCAATTTTCTCTATAAATTGCACATTTTAGGGAGTTTTCATCAATTCCGACGAAATTAGAATTAAAAACACAAAAATATTTTTTAGGGCCTTTTTTAGTTTTATCCTTTTAAGTTTTTTAAACACATAATAGTCCCAAACTCTAGAAAGACAAATTTAAGATAGATCATTTAACCTAAAAGAAGGGCCTCAATGTGTATAGATGGTGAAAGAATGTGTTTGTAATAAATACAACCATGATGAAAATGCATATATATTTAGCACACGTGTGTGGTCTATATTATAAATAAGATAAGCCCTATGTCGTATTGTTTTCTATATGGGGAGTGGAGTGGGGTGGGTATGGTAAATTACTAACCGGGAAATGAGGATTGTATGTTATTATTATTATTAATGATGGAAATCACTAATGTATTTCATTTTATTTGCTTTTAACAGGTTTTTATTTCGCAACGTCAGCAGTTTTACTTTGCGAAGAGATTCATCTTTATGGATTTTGGCCATTTTATACAGACATACACAACCGTCCACTCTCCTACCACTACTACGAAAATGCTACACTGGTAAAATACTGTCTCTTATACACATCTGTCTTTAAGGATGCATACACTGAGAGGGATGGTTTGTTTTGAACCTGTCTCTTATACACATCTAGATGTGTATAAGAGACAGCTTCAGTGTGAAATGTGGCTCTCTTTGCAAGCACATCTAACATCTAAGGAAAGAAGAGCTTAGATTGGTACCAGATAAAATAATTTTGTTATGCTAATTTTCATCTTTGTAAGCGCATAAGACAGTTCAAATTATTTCTGTGACAGTCTTTTGAAGTGTGTAAAGCTCCATTTTATCCCATACATAGTCAAAATATTGGGGGGATGATACAATGGACCATACCCCCCTTGTCAAATATTGGTGGGGGGATATATCCCCCATCCCCCCGGGATCTACTCTTTGATCTTAATTCTTACAATTGTTTGTCATCAATGAATAGTGTCCCTATTTTTGATATTCGAATGTTGGCAGGTATGTAAATATACAGTATTTGATGGACATACCTGTATGGGGCAGTAGGTGTACGTAAAAACATTAGAAACCATTACTGGACCACAAATCCCTCGTAAACTACGTACAAAGGAACGTACACACCCGCAGGGTTCTGGTTATTATTATTCATCATAATTATTATTAGGCTTAATTATTATGTTACTAAAACCAGGGGCGGATTTAGGGGGGGGGGGGGATTTAGGGGGGGCCGGCCCGGCCCCCCCCCCCCCTTTTGGGAGGTAAAAAAAAGAAAAAAAAAGAAAGAAAACGAAAAAAAAATGATAGCCCACAACGCCTCAAATGTTATTTTCATGCGTCTAGAACACAAAAATTTCGCGGACCCCCTGGGAGATTGTTGTCTCGTTCGGCCCAAATTTCGGCCTCTCTCCCCATTTTGGACATCTCTGGATCCGCCCTTGACTAAAACGTATCTTAAGGGGAACTTAGACAATGGAAAAATTAGAGATCAATTAAAAAAACGACGTATTTAGGGGAAAATAACACAAAAGATATTTCCCTAGGCTTAGTTATTAATTAAAGGCCTAGTAAATAGTATCTGTAGGTTCATGATTAAAATGCTTAGGCCAAGTTAATTAATGCCGAAATGGTTATTATTATTATTATTATTATTATTATTATTATTATTGTTATTATTATTTATTATTATGTTACTAAAATCTACCTTAAGGGTAACTTAGAATGGAGAAATTACAGAACAACGTTAAGTGGAAAAATAACATGACGTTAAGGGGAAAGTAACACAAGAGATATTCACTTAGGCCTAGTTATTAATTTAGGCCTAGTAAATATTATCTATAGCTTCTTTGATTACAAGGCTTACGCCAAGTTAATTAATGCTGAAATTATTATTGGTGATCCGCTAACATTAGCGGATCACCTCTTGTTATTGTCAGAATCTTTCTTTCTTTCTTTTTCTTCTTTCTTTCTTCCCAAATTTGTGACCACGATAACTCAAGATTGCTTCAACCGATCAACATGATATATTCAACAATCATTAGTCTTGGGGTGGAATCGATACAATAAGCTTTTCAGCGTTATCAGTCATGCGTGACTTCATCTACGTGCAATTTTGCGTTTTACGTAGCAAATTTGTTGATTGATCATAACTTCACTATCGTTAGGTCTGTTTTGTTGAAACTTCACACAGGTATACTTCATGTCAAGTACTATCCATATGCACAGTACTGTCCGAATTGCAGCTCATTACGCGCACGTACGCGTGCGTTAAAAATTAAATTTGCTCAAAATCACGTTTTGACTAAATTTGTTTCAAGTGATTCGTGTGTATTTTCGCGTTTTTGTCTATTTTCAGTCAAAATGAGTCAAAATTGTACCTATTTTTAATCAGTTATAGTTCCTCAGAATGAAAGGTGACCCCCAATTTTTATTACATATTCTGAAAGCACATGAGTTGTACATATGATTTTATAGGTCATAATGGCTGATCGGACATGATGACGTCATCATATTGCAATCTGAATTCACCAAACTGAATATTATCGATGACGTCATTTAAAAAAAATGCGCATTTGAGCGTATCTCGCTTATTCGTGGTCAATTGTCTTCCAAATTTGAGTATGTTATAGCTAACGCAATTTTCTTTCCTATATTTGAAACTATTTTACATTTTGATGACGTCATCATGGTCAAAATATAGGGTTTTGCTTACCTTCCTCATCTTTCTTTCGTCAAACCTTTGATGACCCCATAATCACCTTAATCATTCGTGATTTCTGAATCATATTTAGTGGGCATAAACTTCAGATCATGGTTAAATGTTATGTACATTATATTCTTGTGCGCGCGTAATAACGCGAGCGTTCACGTGCGTCAAAATTAAAATATGCTTTATATCATGTCTTTTTTTAAAAATCAGGTATAGCTCCTTAGGATGAAAGGTGATCCCCAATTTTTATTACATATTCTGAAAGCACATGAGCTGTAGATATGATTTTATATATCATAATAGCTGATCGGACATTGTGACGTCATAATATTGCCATCTGAATTAAAAAAACAAGAAAAAAATTATATTTCTTTTCTCAAAACGTTGATGACGTCATATCATCTTAACCATTTGTCATTTCTGAATAATATTAAATAGGCTTATATACTTCAGGTTAAGGTTGAATGTTAGGTATCTTACTTTTTTGTTTGCGCGTCTTAACGTGCACGTACGCGTGCGTTAAAAAGTACATATGCATATAATTATGCCTTAGGATGAAAGGTAACCCCTAATTTTTATTACATATTCTGAGAGCACATGAGTTGTAGATACGATTTATTGATCATAATAGCTGATTGGTCATTGTGACGTCATCATATTGCCATTTGAATTTAAAAAATATATATATATTTCTTTTCTCAAAACGATGATGACGTCATATCTTAACTATTCGTCAATTCTCAATAATATTAAATGTTCTTATACTTCAGGTCAAGGATGAATGTTAGGTATCTTACTTTTTTGTTTGCGCGTCTTAACGTGCGCGTACGCGTGCGTCAAAAATTACATATGCTTATAATTATGCCTATTTAAAATCAAATATAGCTCCTCAGGATGAAAGGTGACCCCCAATATTGATTACATATTCTGACGTACGTGTACGCATGCGTAAATCTCTCAAAATGCTCAAAATTATTCTTTTAAAAAAAACTACTAATTACAGCATATTTTAGCATATTATGACACTTTTCAATCAGCACTGCGTGATCTTAATGAGGGTCAAAGTGCGGCGGATCACCTAACTCGTCCTCAGTGACGAGTTCAAATCTAGTTATTATTATTATTGGTGATCCGCTAACGTTAGCGGATCACCTCTTGTTATTGTCAGAATCTTTCTTACTTTCTTTCTTTCTTTTTGGTGATCCGCTAACGTTAGCAGATCACCTCTTGTTATTGTCAGAATCTTTCTTACTTTCCTTCTTTCTTTCTTTTTCTTCTTTCTTTGTGTCAAATTTTGTGACCACGATATCTCAAGATTGCTTCAACCAATCAACATGATATTTTTAACAATCATTAGTCTTGGGGTGGAATCGATACAATAAGCTTTTTAGCGTGATCAGTCACGCGTGACTTCATCTTCGCGCAATTTTGCGTTTTACGTAGCAAATTTTTTGATTGATCATAACTTCACCATCGTTAGGCCTCTTTTGTTGAAACTTCACACAGGTATACATCATGTCA
This sequence comes from Anneissia japonica, assembly GCF_011630105.1. Taxonomy (NCBI): domain Eukaryota; kingdom Metazoa; phylum Echinodermata; class Crinoidea; order Comatulida; family Comatulidae; genus Anneissia; species Anneissia japonica. Next base: position 35,514 of record NW_022705064.1, on the reverse strand, counting down.
AGTACTATCTATATGTACAGTACTGTCCGAATTGCAGCTCATTACGCGCACGTACGCATACGCTAAAAATTAAATTTGCTCAAACTCACGTTTTGACTAAATTTGTGTACGTTTCAGGTGATTCTGACCATTTCAACTTTTTCACAAATTTTCAGGTCGCACGCGCATTTTCGCGCGCGCAGCTTGTGCAGATGATTCAAATTACAATTTTTGACATATTTTGAATTTCTTACACTGTAATGACATATTTGCATTCTTTTTCAATAATTTTACGTCTAATAATAGTACAGTACGCGCACATCTAAGATACGTCTGTATTTGCGCGTTTTTGTATATTTTCAGTCAAAATGAGTCAAAATTGTACCTATTTTTAATCAGTTATAGTTCCTCAGGATGAAAGGTGACCCCCAATTTTTATTACATATTCTGAAAGCACATGAGTTGTACATATGATTTTATAGGTCATAATGGCTGATCGGATATTATGACGTCATCATATTGCCATCTGAATTCAACAAACTGAGTATTATCGATGACGTCATTTAAAAAAAATGCGCATTTGAGCGTATCTCGCTTATTCTTTGTCGATTTTTTTTCCAACTTTGATTATGTTATAGCAATTCTCTTTCCTATATATGACACTTTTACATTTTGATGACGTCATCATGGTCAAAATATATAGGGTTTTGCTTACCCCCCTCATCTTTCTTTCGTCAAAACATTAATGACCCCATAATCACCTTAATCATTCGTGATTTCTGAATCCTATTTAGTGGGCATAAACTTCTGGTCATGGTTAAATGTTATGTACATTATATTTTTGTGCGCGCGTAATAACGTGAGCGTTAGCGTGCGTCAAAATTAAATATGCTTTATATCATGTCATTTTTTAATCAGTTATAGCTCCTTAGGATGAAAGGTGACCCCCAATTTTTATTACATATTCTGAAAGCACTTGAGCTGTAGATATGATTTGATATATCATAATAGCTGATCGGACATTGTGACGTCATCATATTGCCATCTGAATTATAAAACAAGAAACAATTTATATTTCTCTTCTCAAAACGTTGATGACGTCATATCATCTTAACCATTTGTCATTTCTGAGTAATATAAAATGGGCTTATACACTTCAGGTCAAGGTTAAATATTAGGTATCTTACTTTTTTGTTTGCGCGTCTTAACGTGTGCGTACGCGTGCGTCAAAAATTACATATGCTTATAATTATGCCTATTATCAAATATAACTCCTTAGGATGAAAGGTGACTCCCAATATTGATTACATATTCCGAGAGCACATGAGTTGTAGATACGATTTTATAGATCATAATGGCTGATGGACATTGTGACGTCATCATATTTAAATTAGGAAAAAACTCAATTTTTATTTATGACGTTATTACTTTTTATACTCGTTTGAACGTATCTCGCTTATCTTGATTGATTGTCTCCCACCTGTGAGTATATTATAGCTAAATCAATTCTCTTTCAGACGTGTCCCTTTATTTTTAATTTTCATACGGAAGCATGGTCAAAAAGAATTAATTTTTGGAGCCCTTTTTCTCTTATTCTTATAAGATGTAAGGAAATAGAACAGAGAGAGGACGGCAGACTGTATTTTAACGCTATCAGACTGATATATATATATAGGTTATATGAAGGGAAAATTCGTGTGGCATTACCAACTAACAGGCGGTTTTAAAAACACTTTTACAATGTTTAATTTCGTGTGCCATTACTGTACACGCACACATCGTGACGTGCGCGTCAGTTAAAATTTGAAAATTCTCCATCACTATTCAGATAGTTTAAAGAACGTTTCGGGTCATTTTCAGCATTCGAAAACTTTCCATATTTACGCGCCATACGTTCATTTCCACGCACGCAGCACGTACTGAAGCTGAAAATCACGTTTGTTACAGACTTTGTGTTCCTGACACATTATTCATATCAGGAGTCACTCTTTGTGCTATTACCGTGCTCACGGGCGTCAAGACATGCGCGTACCTATGTTTAAATACGTGTACGAATGCGTAAATCTTTCAAAATTCTCAAAATTATTCTTTTTTAAAAACCTAATTACAGCATATTTTAGCATATAATGGCACTTTTCAATCAGCACCGCGTGAGCTTTATGAGGGTCAAAGTACGGCAGATCACCGAACTCGTCCTCAGGGACGAGTTCAAATCTAGTTTCTTTTTCTTCTTTCTTTCTCCCCAATTTTTTGACCACGATATCTCAAGATTGCTTTAACCAATCAAAATGATATCTTCAACAATCATTAGTCTTGGGGTGGAATCGATACAATAAGCTTTTCAGCATGATCAGTCACGCGTGACGTCATCTACGCGCAATTTTGCGTTTTACGTAGCAAAATGTTTGATTGGTCATAAATTCATCACCTTAAGGACTTTTTCATTGAAACTTAACACAAGTAATTTTCATGTCAAGTACTATCCATATGCACAGTGCTGGCCGAATTGCAGCTCATTACGTGCACGTACGCGTGCGCTAAATATTATATTTGCTCAAAATCACGTTTTGACTAAATTTGTGTACGTTTCAGGTGATTCTGAGCATTTCAACTTTTTAATAAATTTTCGGCTCGCGCGCGTATTTTCACGCGCGCAGCGCGTGCAGATGACTCAAATTACAATTTTTGACATATTTTGATTTTCTTACACTGTAATGACATATTTGCATTTTTTTCAGTAATTTTACGTCTAATAATAGTGCAGTACGCGCACATCTAAGATACGTGTGCATTTGCGCGTTTTTGTCAATTTTCAGTCAAAATGAGTCAAAATTGTACCCTTTTTTAATCAGTTATAGTTCCTCAGGATGAAAGGTGACCCCCAATTTTTATTACTTTTCTGAAAGCACATGAGTTGTAAATATGATTTTATAGGTCATAATGGCTGATCGGACATTATGACGTCATCATATTGCCATCTGAATGAAAAAACAAGAAAAAATTTATATTTCTTTTCATTATTCATATCAGGAGTCACTCTTTGTGCTATTACCGTGCTCACGGGCGTCAAGCGTACGTGTACACATGCAGAAATCTTTTAAAATGCTCAAAATTATTCTTTTTTAAAAAAAATAATTACAGCATATTTCAGCATATTATGACACTTTTCAATCAGCACCGCGTGATCTTAATGAGGGTCAAAGTGCGGCTGATCACCTAACTTGTCCGCAGTGACGAGTTCAAATCTAGTTATTATTATTATTATTATCAATGTCATGTGAAGCGTGACTGTTGGTGTCATGCTTAGGGCCTAATTTAGGCAGGGCCCTAGCTAGGCCATGTAGTTAGGCATGTTTATCCTCTTTTACTTTGGCCTTGTATTACTGTACCTCTATTACTGTCACTGTACTACACTTTATAGAAGGGGGTACTAGCTGTTGTTGTTGATATTATACTAACATATTAAGAACATACAAGAAGGTCACAGTTAGTTAAACACGTACATCCCATCCGCAAGATTTCATAGGCCTACCGTAGGTAAACATATAGAAGGTGCAGTAGTAGTAAAACTTGAGCGTCACGACATTGAAGCGCCTGATCTTGGTCCTCGTATCGAACTCGAGTCGAGTCAATCCGAGATGGCCCGAGTGAAGTTTCATGCAAATGTTTCGTACGGGAAAAAAATAGCGAACTGGGGACCTAGAGGTCTCCGCGGTTCAGCGCACACACAGTGGCTACCACCAGATTAGCCGACTGAGCTAAGCTGCTCTCTCTTTCTAAAGTGTTTTAGCTAAGGAATTAAGCTTAGGGCTATGATCTAAAATTATGGGAATTCTATCATTCTTTTAAGTTTGTACGACAGAAGGTCTATGCGGGACTTACATGATGCTTTATGAACCCAGTGGCGGATCTAGGATTTAGCAATGGGGGGTGGATAATGTGATTTGCAAAGCACCAAATGGGTGGTGGGGGAGGTGTGGTTTTGGCAAGGGCGCAGATCTGTTTCTAAAAGTGAAGGGGACATTTCGTGAGTCCACACCCACCTCAGGCCCACAATGGTTGGTTTAGGAAATAGCTGTAGATGATCGAAAATGACAATTTATTTAGTAAAATTCATCATCATCACATCACCATTATAGTCAACAATGACGTTTTTCCAGCGATTTGTGGCAACTAAATCTAATTAATATATGTCATGAAACTTAACATTCAGTCTTATAGGGTAATTATTCATCATCATCTAATTAATCGCTGTGATGTTCCATTGAAAATAAAACAGTTTTCTATGTATTTTTATTTTACTTTCATTGTGTCGAAAACTAATCATCTTCTTATTGGTGATCCGCATCTAGTGCGGATCACCTATTGTAATTGTCAGGATCATCATCTTCTTTTTTTTTTCTTTCTCCCCATTTCTATTCGCACGATATCTCAAAATTGCTACAAGTTACGCACACGGTCATTTCATCGTTCATTTTGGCTTCCCCTGGAATAGTCACGGTAAGGTTTTCAAGGTGACCAGTCTTGCGTGATGTGAGCTACGCGCAATTTTGCGTTTTTACATAATCGATCATATCAGCCTAACCAATTGCAATTTTGAAATCGTATTAAGTGAGCATTAACTTCGAGTCAATGTTAAATGTACTGTACCCTAATTTTACGCGTGTGCTTTTTAACGTGTGCGTACGCATGCGTCAAAATTTCAAAATGCTTGAAATCACTTTTTGACTAAATTATAGCATTTCAATTGTTTTTTAAATTTACCACTACGTGTGCGCATTTTTATGCGCGCAGCACGTACGGAAGCTAGAAATTAAGTTTTTTGTGACATTTTGGGTTCCTGACATGTTTTTACAAGTTTCCGATCTTTTCAATCACCTTATGGCCAATAAAAATGCCGTACGTACGCATAAAACATAGTGAACTTTGTGCGCATTTGTGCCGATATACAGTGAAATTTTACTAAAATCAGGCCTAATTTTCAACAGTTACAGCTCTTTAGGATGAAAGGTGACCCCCAATTTTTATTACATATTCTGAAAGCACATGAGTTGTAAATATTATTTTCTAGCTCATAATGGCAGATCGGACATTGTGACATCATCATATTGCCATCTGAATTCAACATACTGAATTTTATCGATGACGTCATTTTTAAAAATGTGTATTTGAGCGTATCTCGCTTATTCTTGGTCGATCGTCTTCCAACTTTGAATATGTTATAGCTGAGGCAATTTTCTTTCTTTAATTGACTCCTTTTTACATTTTAATATTTAGTGGGCATAAATTTCAGGTCATGCTTGAATGTTACGTACCTTAATTGCCTGTGCGCTCGTCATAACACGCGCGTACGCGTGCATCAAATTTAAAATGTGCATAATATCATGCCTTTTTTCAATCACTTATAGCTCCTTAGGATTAAAGGTGACCCCCAATTTGTATTACATATTCTAAAAGCACATGAGTTGTAGATATGATTTTATATATCATAATAGCTGATCTGACATTGTGACGTCACCATATTGCCATCTGAATTTTAAAAACTGAATTTTTATATATGATAAATACTATGAATGATAATTACTCCTTCACCAACAGGCGTTTGTCAATGAAAGTTGATACATATATATCTCATATCAGAAGACAACATTGACATTAAGATGCGCACGTGCGTCATGACGTGTGCGTACGCATGAGTAAATCTTTTACAATGCTCCAAATTCTTTTTTACCAAAATAAATTAGCGTATTTTTTCCATTTTCAGCATTTAAATATTGTTCAATCCGCACCGCGCACACTTCCTCGTGGGTGAAAGTGCGACGGATCACCTAACTCGTCCTCAGTGATGAGTTCAAATCTAGTTATTATTATTATTGTCATCGTCGTCGTCGTGATCGTCATCATCATCATTATTAGTAATTCACATGTTTGTGGGCAGAGATAAAATACCGGTTGTACATGTCATCAATGCAGATTATTTCAATAATTTTCAGGCATCTTTTTGACTTATGAAGTTAGTACATTGCGGACTAAAAAAAAAAGGGGACCAACCCCCACTCCTTTAAAAATATTTGGGGACGTATCCCCTGTCCCCCTTGATCATGAATTTTTATGGCTACTGAAAGTAGCTACTATGTCATCGAATGGTTTGCCGAGGTAAGTGATTGTGAATCTCTGTACCAGTCGGTACCAGTCGAAACCTTTGATCACGAGCCGACTACCAATCAACGCTCATAATTAATCTTATAAATATTTCCGAGAAAATGCAAAAGTTTACGAATGCAAGACGTTATGAATGTTACGATCCTTTTAGTTTTATGTTATGTAAGGTACCTGCCTTCACCTTTTTTTTTTTGTTTTTTTTTTTAATGTGCGATGACAAGTTCTTTGTAGGTAGACCATGTTTGATTGGACAATTTTAGGCCTAGTGAGCTACTGATTTTCATGTGTTACTATTATTGGTGATCCGCTAACGTTAGCAGATCACCTATTGTTATTGTACGGAATCATCATCTTCAACTTTCTTATTCTTCTTTCTTTCTCCCCTTTTCTGTTCGCACGATATCTCAAAAAATGCCACGAGTTACGCAAAATCGCTATCAGCGAACATTTGGCTTGGTCTGAAATAGTCATGGTAAGCTTTTCAACACGCTCAGTCATACGTGACGTTATCTACGTGCAATTTTGCGTTTTTACATTATCGATCATATCAGCCTAACCAATTGCCATTTCGAAATCGTATTAAGTTAGCATTAACTTCGGGTTAATGTTGAATGTACTGTACCCAAATTTTACGCGTGCGCTTCATAATGTACGCGCACGCGTGCGTCAAAATTTTAAAATGCTAGAAATCACTTTTTAAATAAATTAGAGCACGTTTTAGGCCATTTTGAGCATTTCAAATTTTTTTTAAATTTTCCATTACGCGCACGCGTTTTTACGCACGCAGCACACACGAAAGCTAGACACTATGTTTTTTCACATATTTTGGGTTCCTGACATTGTTTTCACAAACTTCCATTCTTTTCGGTCATCTTTTGGCCAATAGCAATGCCGTACGTGCGCATCAAACATAGGTATCTTTGTGCGTA
>NW_022705064.1:0-28323 GCF_011630105.1 Anneissia japonica | reverse complement strand
AAATATGATTTTATAGATCAAAATGGCTGATCGGACATTGTGACGTCATCATATTGGCATCTGAATTCAAAGAAAGTGAATTATAGCTATGACGTCATTTTTGAAAATACGCATTTGAGCGTATCTCGTCTATCCTTAATCGATCGTCTTCCAACTTTGAGTATGTTATAGCTGAGACAATTCTCTTTCATATATTTGACTTCTTTTTACATTTTGATGACGTCATCATGGTCAAAAAAATTGTTTTTTCTGACCCCTTCATCTTTTCTTTCCTCAAAACGTTGATGAGCCCATATTATCTTAACCATTCGTCATTTCTGAATCATATTAGGTGAGCATAATCTTGAGGTCAAGGTTGAATGTCAGGTACCCTAATTTTCCGTTCGCGCGTCTTAACTTCCGCGTACACGTGCGTCAACAATTATATATGCTTAAAATTATGACTATCTTTAATCAGTTATAGCTCCCTAGGATGAAAGGTGACATTTAATTTTTATTACATATTCCGAAAGCACATGAGTTGTAGATATGATTTTATAGATCATTATGTTTGATCGGACATTGTGACGTCATCATATTGCAATCTGAATTAAATATGTATTTGAGACTTCATTATTTTTGTACTTACGGTATTTGACGTATCTCGCTTATTCTTGATAGATCATCTCCCACATTTGAGTATCTTATATCTTATAGCTAAGACAATTCTCTTTCGGAATTAACCTTCATTTTTCATTATGATGACGTCATCATGGTCAAAAAGAATGATTTTTTGGACTCTTATCTTTGATTCTTAAAATATGTGAATTCACTGAGCGGCAGACTGTATTTCTACGCTATCAGTCTGATATATAGTTCATAATGAAAGGAGAATTCGTGTGGCATTACTGACCAACAGGCGTTTGTTTTTTTTTAAATGCCACTTGATAAGGTTTAATTTTCTTGTGCCATTACCGTCCACCCGTACGTGTATGTGTGCGTTTAAGTTTGAAAATTCTCAACATCACTTTTTAGATAATTTAAATCACGTTTCAGGTCATTTTCAGCATTCCAAAATTGTCCATAATTTATGCGCCGTGGGCTAATTTTCACGCGCACAGCACGAACTGAAGCTAGAAACTAGATTTGAACGTCACTCTAAGGACGAGTTAGATGATCTGCTTATCAGGCAAAAGAAATCTTTTGGAGTTGGAATTATGAATTATGGATACAGTAAATACCGTAGCCAGGATTTTCAAACAAAGCAAGAAAATACCAAGTCTGCTGCCCTCTTTTGGAATCGTCAAAGCTTGAAGAAATCACATTGATTCAGTTCTTCATGCTCCATCATTAGAAAAAAAAATACTCCAACAGCCGCCATACATAAAAATCGGATTGTAATCATTTTTTTTAGCAACTCAAGGCGCTTGTTTGTAATATGTTTATTATTCTGGTACTGTACATAATTCTATTTAGTCAGGTAATCAGTAAGACAATAATCCAGCTTTGTGTATTCAATGCAATATACAGTACTGTACGTGCCACCCATCCCCGTTTTGCCACTGAATTTTAGAAATTTCAATGCATATATTAAAATTAGCGCTACCAATCAACCTATAAAATTATTCTGAAGGTGTTGTACCCCCGTTTAAAAGAAATTCTGGATCTTCCCCCGGGCGCAAATAAGCTTCTTGTTTAAATAAGCTCCTCTGTTCAACCATAAGTTACAAAAGTAATAAAATGTTGTAAGTGCCTAAGCACTTATTCACGCGAATTCAGCTCTTGCTTTCTTTGTCACATGTTTTTGTATTTTGGTCTTGTTCTCTTAAACATTATTTTTACCTGATTTTTTTTGCTTTTTAACTCTCCTTTTACCATTGAAATAAAACCTAAAAAACAACCTTAAAACATTAAAAAACCTTTTCCTTTTACCAATATACTGTATTCCTGTAATGATTGCGAGATTTCATAAATAAAAACAATTGATTCAGTCATTCAGTCAAATATTTTTATTTTCTTTTGGAAACAAACAGTACTTTCAAACTGAAGTTAAAAAAAAGAAACATACTAAGGTAAAACCATCTCAATAACTGGCGCTTAACTACATGCCGTGAAAATTGTCCTTGGGGCAATCACTTTCCTAAACATTGATAGCCTAAATCAATTTAGCTACGTTTAGACTTGGAGATAAGCCAGGCTTGAGTTAAGCCCGGCTCAACGTTAAGCTCGGCGTTCAGACTAGTGGGTTTAGCCAGGCGAGAATTTGCATAAAAATGAACCGTAACCAGGAAACGTGTTTTGAAAACATTGCTCGGAGAAACATACGCTCGCTCACAGCATACGTAATTGAATGCTGATTGGTCATTTCATCACCCGAAGTCAATGCAAGACCCACCGCAACGATTAAAGCCCGGCTTTACAAAACTTACACACGGTGGCGCGGCAGGCCTAGTTACTATAGGAACACAGCCCGGCTTGAGATAAGCCACCTAGTTCAGATTGGCAGGTGGATAAATCCGGTGAGTTAAGCCGGGTTTATCCACCTAGTCTTAACTAGGCCTTAGTCTCCATAACAACTACACTTGTGAACAATTATATAAAGGGAATATCTTAAGATGTCATTTTTAAATGTACACCACACAGAATTGCATACTTAATAATGATAAACAATGAATTTTTACGTACATCTCTATTTAATTTAAAAACTGTTTGGAATACCTAAACCATAGATTAAAGCTAAAGAAATCTTCTCGTCATATTTTCTTCTTCGTTATATTTATCATGATAAGGTTCTTGCAACCAAGAAAATTAATTTCTTATAACACAATCTAGTTATATCAGGGTAAAAACAAAAGAAAATAAAAGTTAGAACTTTATTCAGTACTATGTTATAAGTGTTTTCTTATATCCAAGCTCTTTATAAATGAGGTCCTATTGTACTTTTCAAGAATAAAATTATATTTTTACGTAAACATCAAAAGGCCAGATTAATTGTGGAAAGAAACCAACATGGCTACATGCCAAAGTATCCCTTAAGGCAATGTATTATGAGCATAGTTTTATTACAGTCCTTCAGATTAAGCAACTTTAAGGTGGATTTCATTACCCCACCAACATTTTGTATCATCAACATGATTTTCAACAAGTATGTATAATAAAATGATCAAATCCATTTATTGGTCCATATTTCAGAATAATGCAGCTATTTATCATTTGGAATTGTAAACAATTTGTAGTTCTGAAATTTTAAAAAACACTGTATTCAGACATGCAACATACTCAAAATGATGAACACAATATGGTGATGATAGTTCAGTAATCGATGCAGATTTGCAAATCCTTAGCGGTTGCTTGTGATTATGGTCACATCATTCTTTACATTGGTTTGGTATGCAAGTAATTTGGGAATAGATTGTCAGAAATTAAATGTGATTGATGGCGTGTGATATCCAGTTCTAGGCACTGTTCACAGTACACAGTACATGTATACATGTACACATTACCACTCATAAGAAGTTCTATGTTTGCGAGAGTAGAGCAGTCCAGCATATAGGGTATGCATTGAAGAGATGCGCTTGTCAAAGTCCGGTCATAATGCAGGAATTTTCATTAATTCACTGGTATAAAATATGACACTCTTCCTTTTGCTCAGCAGATCAATGTTTTATGATACATTTGCAGTTTTTCGGCTGATTTTATTTTTTGTTGTAAAACACACTTTATCAAATCCAATAATCAATTCCTCTGTATCTTGGAAAATGAATATATTTCTCAAGCACCATCTAACCGAGAACTGAACTATATGCCCTTCAATACTGCACAAATTGGCTTCAGAAGGAATAGAGTTTATAGTTGATACTTCCATTCCATGCAGCAAAGCTGAAAAATAGCCTGTTCACAGTTGGACATATCATCAAATTTGCAAAGTTCAGACGATTGCTATGAAAGAACGAATGACTTTTATGCTGGCTAGCTTAGAACCTTGTGGCAGACCTTATTAATTAAGCTTGACAGCAGACATTTAGCAAGAGAATCTAGTTATTCTCATCATGGTAAACTCTAAAGAGTGGAATACTTGCATAGTTTCTTGTGTAAAATCATATACAAATACATTTTGAACCTGAATGAAAAGTAAAAAAAAAAAAATTAAAATACAAACATTATTATAACCTGAAACAAAATATGTTAATCATGAAAACAAACAAAATGTGTTGCCTCATCAGGTGTCATTACCAGTATATGTCCATTGAAATAATTTCATTATTCAAATAAACCAAATTTAGTAAGTGTATGTAATATGTATGTGTAATTTCGTTTAAATTTGAATTCACCAAATACAACATAATGTAATTATATAATATTCAATTGCAATTATAATAAATTTAAATCCATATGCTTTTTGTTCAAGGTTAGATCCTTATTTTGTTTTTGTTTTTTTGTATGCATGTGAATTGTGGCCATGAAAACCTATCTCTTTTATCGTTTTTTTTTTGTAGAATATGAAATACATTTAGGTTTATACATTAGTTCATCATAGGTAAAACTAAGTCTGTTTGACAAATTTATAAAATAAGAAATAGTTACCTTAATTGTGTTTAGTATCAGCCTGAGTTCTTTCAAGCAGTTCATGCACAGTGAATATCTACAGCAATCAGGACAGAGAGAATTCAGTTAGTTATACCAAGCGTTTCTGTCTGACTACCAAATCGATTAATATTTTAAACTTTAAGTGCAAAGTCTTGGTTCACCAGTGATGGCATGAATATAACTGGAAAGTCTAATTGTAAAGTGTCATATGAAACATATACTACAAAGAAAGTATTCCAAATCGAATCTACTTTTTTGTACATTTGGTCTAATTACTCAGTTCATAAAAACATTTAAAGGACATAGGCCTACTATCATGACTATCAAACGTTTTTGAAAATTTACAAGATTTTAGTTCTTGTTGCATAACATTTTCTGTTCATCCCCACTGCTTTTTACACATCTAATAAAAAACACAAAATACAGAAAAAAAACATGCACAGATAATGTGTGTACCTGTTACTTGATTGCATAGAAAATTTGAGTATCAGTGTATCATTTAATACAAAGCATGGATAATTCATATTACTGCGATACATATTATAATAAGAAAGAAAAAGCTAGCTTTAGGCGAGACAGAGAAATTAATTAACACATATATCTTCTTGCAATTCACACAGTTCACATGTACATTTATCAATTAATTAGTCTTTATTATATCATACATTTTCCATTTTTTAAAATTGGTTATATTTTCATTGCAACCATATAAAATCTCCATTTTTTGTCTAGATATTACTATATTTTTGAAGAATAATCATTGAAACATTTTAGCTCAAAACATGTGAAGTATCAATCCACAAAAAAATATTTTGATAAATGCATATATAATTTCTTGCATAATAAGAAAGAAAAGGCTAGCTTTAGGCAAGACAGAGAAATTAATTAACACATTTGTATTTTGAAGAATTTTACTGAACAAGGCCATGAATGGCAGAAAATACTTTATTTCAATTTTGCTGGTTTTGAAAGGGCCTTTGTCTTCATACAATGATCTATGGAACATTATGAGCTGGATAGGCAAAAAATTAAACAAAGCAAAGTAAAAGCACTGTACAGTGGCTTTGAGTACATAACATTTGACCTAGGGGAGATTACAGATTGAAAAAAGGATGCAACATATCAGAGTTCCTGTCTTACTGGTAGATGATTAAGTTATGACAAAAACAGTAGCAGATAGTGAAAATGGTATAAGATGGAAACACAACAAACTAGATGACTGAGCACTTGCTGATGATATTGTACTAATTATCAAGCATTGAAAAGCAAATACAGACAAAATTAGCAAAATTGCTTAGAGAAGCTTCGAGAGTGGGGTCAAAATAAATATAAAGAAGACCATGATCATGAGAATTCTTGAGTGTAAAACTGTCATGAAAACAGATGTAACAGAGTAGTTTCAGAGGATTGCACAGATTCACATAATTTGGAACAAAAGAGAGACAGGTGACATACAACATAGAATCACTAAAGACAGAAGATCTTTCATGAAACTGAAGAGAATAATGAAAAGTTTTTTCAGATGTTAGTGACATCAGTGCTGTTACATGGTTCTCAAAATTGGAAGTTAACGAAGGCAAATGAAAAACAAATTCACATATTGCTAAACAAATGCATGAGAAGAATAATGAAAATAACATGGGAAGGTAGAATAACTAATAGCTAAAATGGACTGGTCATGTCTTAAGACATGCCTTTGGAAAAAATTGTAACATTGCCATGACACTGACAGGGGTCCAAGTTGAAAAGAAGTCATTTCCAGGAGATTTTCAGTAGTGGTCTAATGGTGGGGGATGGGGAGAGGCAGATAGGTAAAGGGAGGAATAGGGATAGGGAGGGAGGAAGTGAGTCAAAATGTATCAATCCCACCATGCTTTGAGCTGGGATTAGAAAATTTATGATTATACTACCTCTAGATTGCTGGAAATGCCCTTTAAGACTTACATTTTTATAAATATTTTCATTTCTAACCCATTTTTTTAAAAATAATTTTGGAATATTTACAGACCCAGGCCAGCTGCCTCCAATTACTTAAATCTAATCTGGTTAATGAGCTTTCTTAATACATCTAATTGCATGTTGCTGCACATAGTGATATCCATCGGCACTGACTTCCATGAGAAAATTGATACTGAAGCAGTGAAAATATGCAAACTATGGATTTGAAAAGATGGGTTAGTTTCTGGGAGATTCTTGCTTGCTTACAGGAAAATTTATTTATTATTGTTTCTTTGTAAAATATATTAATTGTAAACTCAATTCTTTGCACGTAGAATTCTATGTAAGTTCAATTCTTTGTAAGTTAAATTCTTTGTTTAATTATTTGTTCAACTTTTTTTAAGTTCAAATCTTTGTAAGTTTAATAATTCTTTTTAAGTTCACTTCTTTTGAAAATTTATTTGGAGATATTGTTCAGACACTTTTGGAGATATTGTTCAAAGATATTCTTTCTTAGGAAAATTAATTGTACATTCAATTCTTTGTGTGTGGAATTATATGCAAGTTCAATTCTTTGTTAATTCAATTATTTGTAAGTTCACTGCTTTTGAAAATTCTTTTGGACATATTGTTCAAGGATTCTTTCGGGAATATTATTACAAGATACTCTTTCTTAAGAAATTTAAATTTACTTTTTTATTATCTTTTTTACGTTTTTTATTTTCTCTTTGTTTTTTCTTTCCTTTTCTTTTTTATTTTTCATTGTAGAGTTATAAGTTAACCTTTAGTATCGATAACTGTCATTATTTTCATCGATAATATTACATGTAATTAACATAAACATAATCTGAAACATTACCAATTAAAATTTAATTTGAATGGCTTCATGGTAGCTATAATAAACTGGAATTACTTCTACCCGCAATGAATCTAGACCTTTGCCATAGACATGATCAATCAATGTGTCATTTTCAGTAGTAGAACATGTAACGTGTTGTTGGTACCCATTCTGTGACATTAAGTTATTCACTTGAGAAGTTTCTTTGAACAAATTTTCATTAAAGTCACCCATTATGATACATTTTGTACTTACTTTATGCAGCTCTTCTAATAGTTCTCTCAAATTCTCACAGAATTGCTTCACATTATAGCCAGGAGGTCGGTAAATTACTGAAACAACAACGGAAATTGGACAAGTTATCAAAAATGCAATTACCTCTATATCGTTAATACTTATGTTTAATCTGCTTGAAAATTTGTTCTTGGTATAGACTGCAACACCACCATGTGCCTGATTTTTTAATTTAAAAGTCAAATCATTTGTATTAGAATATGAGTCATACCTTGCCTGATGATACAATTTATATGAGTCTATACGCAAGTCAAAGAGATCATCATCTTTATTTAGCCATGTTTCAGTAAGGCATATGATACTTGAATTCACAAACAAACCATTACACTGAAGATCAGCAAAATGTTGTTTAAGCCCTTGAATGTTATGTAACATTATGGAAACTTCACAATCTGAATCATAAACTTCTTCATCACATCATACATATGAATTCATATTATTTAAGCATTTCTTTATGTTTGGATCACAATATACACGATTAGGATTAAAATTTTCAATAATTAGTCCAGATATTGAGGTGACACGACTGAGACCTACATATGCTTGACCAGATGCAAAAATATTCTTAAGGCAAACTACTGCTTTATTCATTGTCATTCCCTGCACTTTATGAACTGTGCATGCATATGCTAATTTGAGTGGAAATTGCTTTCGACAATATTTTTTTCCCATGGACTCTTTATACATTTCAATTGTCTGAATACCAATGTTATCATTGTCCAATTTCACTTTAATAGATACTGGTCTAGAACATTCATTGGACTTTATTATCTCTTGAACATGTCCTATACATCCATTTGTTAACCCCTTTGTAATATCTACATTCTTTATCAACATCACTCTGGCATGTGGTGCAATCCACAAATAACTTGGCAAAGTAGTTTTACGTGAATTACGAGGTCTATCACAAACTTTATTTTTTTTTCTGCTGTTAACTTCAATATCTTCTGCTTTAATACTGATGATATCTGTACAGGTCTTGTGCAACATTTCCTTGTTCCATTCATTAACTTGCTTATTAAATGAATAAATATGAAGAGCATCTTCACTTTGCTCACCGGTTTCACGTGATCTGAGAACCTCTAAATCTTCATCAGACAAAATATCATCTCTTTCCTTTGTACGCAATTTGTTCAACAAAATAGCAAATTCTGCATCTTCCTTTTGTCTCATGATTTGATCTGACTCTACTTGTTTAAAGTTATCCATCCACAATGATCCTTCCAGTGTGTCTTTATATAATGCGGTACCCATCACAGGAGGCAACTGATAAAAATCACCAACTGCAATTACTGAAACATTGCCAAAAGGAGAATCATTACGTGTCTGCTTAATTTGCTTTAATCGTCCATGGATATACCAAAGTAACTTTTGATTTACCATTGATATTTCATCTATAATCACAATTTGCAACTGACTCAGCTGATTACGAAGTGCACTTATTTTTTCTTCTCCAAGTGGTTGATATGGAAGTGAAATACTAATGGGGATAGACAAAGCACTATGAATCGTCTAACCTTTAATATTGTATGCTGCAATCCCTGTTGGAGCAAGTTTTAGTATTGACAAATCATCAGGATTCTGCATAATTTTGCTGAGAATGCGTGTTGCCTCATTATAAATACAATTTACCAAATGACTTTTTCCAGTGCCAGCACCTCCAGTAATAAAGGTATAAAACGGTTCAGGCTGTTTACCATTAACTTTATCCAAACACCATTGTCTTATCTTTTTACATTTGGCTTTGGGTTTTCTAGCCTTTCTTTTTCATTTTCGGGACACAAAAGACCCCATGCATCTTCCTGCGGTCCAAATTTTGCTAGGAAATCTTCTGCCTGTTCAACTTCATCAGCACTTTTTTTATACTGTTTCATGTTTGATTGAACTATGGACTTTACTGTTTGCAATTCACTATCACATAATTTGACAGACCCTTTTTCATAGAATTCTTCATATGTTAGAAAATTTGGTGGTTTTAATTGTTCATCTGTACGAAATGGTAGAAATAGCTGCAATATACTCAAGAAGTATTTTTCAGATGCTTCATTCTTTGAAAATCGAGGATATCTTATTATTGCATTACTACTCCTGGTTCTTTTTTTAATGTATCCTAATTTTTTCTTTAATTGAAATACATTTGATTTCTGTTTATTCCCATTCATTTCTGATGAACTCAGCATTCTATAGTTAGAACAGAATGTTGCAAGGCACATTTTATGAAATTCAGATCTATCAGGCCGAGCTTTGTATTTGTCAAGCTTATTTGGCAACCAAGCACTTCCATCATCATCTGGTTTGTTTTTAATTACACTTAGTGGTAAACTCATTCTCACAGGATTAGGTCCAACTGGGATAAATTCAACTTTCCTTGAACATTCTTTTAGTCGTAAACCACAAACACGATAAACGCTCTCTTGGGCAGACACCTCTCGATTGTTAATATATACATGGCCAAGTTTTTTTAGGCTTTTTCTAGCGTCTTCGTTTCCTTCTTTAATTTCTGATGCTGCATGAGATAAGAGCAAGCCCATTTCTCTTTCAGATTTTGACATGTATGAGACAACATAGGCAATACATGCATAGACATTTGTTATATACTGAATGTCCATATTGGCATTCCAGGCTCTGAGCAAGGAAGGGTTATATTGATTCACCCAAACGTCTTCAGGGTTCCTCATAATAATAATCTTTAGCTCAGATATTATGAGATTGTTTGCATCCTCAAATGCCTCCTGTGTTATGTCTAGACTTTGAAAAAGTTCTCTTGCATTTTGATACTTTTTTTCACCCGTCAGTGCATCTTTTACTGAGGTTAATAAACATTTTGCTTTTTCAAAGGCATCATCATCATTTTCATCCACTGCAGCTGGTCTTACAATAAATGTTTGTTCCGAAGGTTGTCTGGGAAAATTAAATCTACAATTTGTTCCTTTCTTCTTACAAGACTTTGAATGTTTTTTACTGTGAATCTGCACACTTGTAACAATTTCATGCAGTTCGGGATCTTCAGTTTGTGATGGCACAACACAAGAGATATACTTATTAATGAAACTGATTATTTTCTCATCCTCATCAAGAACAGGGGCATCTTGAATCCACACTAACATATGGACATGTGGGCTTCCTCTCATCTGAAATTCAATTCTATAGAAATAATCTATGACTTTACCAATAGGCTGTGCTTCAGACAATATCACATTTCTCAAAAAATTATGAAAGCGTTTGTCAAACATTCTGGCAACTGTCACTGGATTAGATTTTAGCAAATTACATTTATCTGCCCATTCCAATTCATCTATTTTTCTTTGGTCTCCTGTCTGACTTAACAATGTCTTCATTATTTCTTCCCAACGAAGATCAGCACTTGAAAATGAAAGAAAATATGTTGGCATCCCAATCTGCCTAACCATTGCCACTACATCTTTCTGTGTTGCTTGCCAATAAGGTGGCGTTCCACGTATTTGTTTTAAGAATTTATAACCTTTATCAGATTTCAAAATCTCTTCGACTTTGTTAACATTCTTTAAATCAGATACCGTTATTTTACTATAATCATCCTTCTTATCTGATCCTTTTCGCAAAGCAATGGAAATACTTGATAAGATTTGCTGAATTTCATATAAAGATTGAGCATAAAATATAAATTCTGTATTTTTGGCAAACCTATTATCTACATGCATTAATCTATTGTGCAAATAACGTCCAAGTGTTAGTTTGACATCTCTGGCATCGTGAAATGTTGGCTGAACTTTTGGAAATAATACTGGAAATGATTTTGCTTCATTGCTTCCATTATTTAACAATGCAACAGGGCTATTGTTTTCACATGGCGCACAACAAATTATGTCCTGAAAATACTCATCAACCACATTCTGCCGCCTGTCGACTGGCTGAAGACTTGTGTCAAAGACAATACCACATAATCTCTCTTCAACATCTTCTCCTTCATTGTTTTCTACATCTACCTCTTCATTGTTTTCGACAAATGTTCGATCATTTACATTAGCAGTTTCACCTTCGATGTTTTCTTCAGATAAATAATTGTTCCATTCTTCATTGACAGATACACCAGAATACCACTTGTTATTACTTTGTAAATATTCAAGGGCTTGAATAACATTTGCTGTTTTGACAAATTTATATTCATAATAACCTTTATACGACAACTTTCGCTTCAATTTTACAGATATCAATTGATCATCAGTCTCTGGTCTAGGCAACATTTTCACAGTTTCAATCGTATTAGATGGTACACATACAACTGGTCCATGTATCCCATGCTGACCACCTTTGTGTAAATTCATTAATTTCATAAAGGGAATATTTAGTGCAATCAAATGCTGCTCCAAATTATTTAAATATTTAAGTTCAGTAGGAATATCGTGTAGTTGTAAATTGTTTGCGTTGGCTTCTGCAGGGACTTTTCCACTTAGCAATTTTCTGTGGCATGTGAAACAAATCCATAAATAACATCTTGTTGATTCAGCAAGTTTACAATGTTTATTACATTCATTGTTGCAAATATGCAAATACTTTTCATTTATACATGTCTTCATTGAGTACTTAGCTTTGGTGCACTCCATTACTTGATTTCTGAATAACACTTAAAGCATACACAACAAACATAATCAGGACCATACGAAATTGTTTTCCTAAAGTCGTTCAAAACAAACTCAAAATTGCACTTTTCTGCTTTTCTTATTTTACGACGCTTCAGGTTTTTCTTTTCAACGTTTTTCCTAAACACTGAATCACCATGATACTTCTCTGTAAACCTTTGCTTACAATCTTTTCTGAATTTTGAATCACCATGATACTTCTTTCTAAAACTTTGCCTACGATCTTGGCTGAATTTTGAATTACTGTGATACTTCTCTGTAAATTTTTGCTTACAGTTTTCTCTAAACTTTGGATCACAATGATACTTCTCTGCCAACTTTCTCTTATAAGTTTGTCTGAATTTTGAATCACCATGATACCTATTTTTCATTTTTTCTTTTAAATTATGCCTAAATTTCTCATTTAATTTGTAGTTTTGCACAATTTTTGCTTTTTTGGCTGTTCGGTATTCAAAATTAATTTTGTATTTTTTTCTCATTTTATTTCGTACACAAAGATTGTATTCAGGTTTACTTCTATACATTTTCTGTTGTCTTTCTCTGTTTTCCCTTTTCTTTTCAGATTTATGAACATCATCAACATATCCTATTTTTTGTCCTTCTTTTACTTTACGTTTCTTTTCTTCTCTGTATACAGGATCACTTTGATATTTTTTTCTCTTTGCATCTGCTTTCCTTGATTTAGATGAAATACTACAATTATTTTTTACTCTTTGCCTGTTTTCATATTCTACATTGTTTGCATTTTCATTTGAACGTTTTATTCTCATTCGCATTTTTGCTTTTTGTCTTCTATTTAATTGAGATGTTTTCTTCTTTCGTCTCAATACTTTTACTTTATTTATAGAACTAAGTTCTGTAATAGTTTTACACTCTTTCTGTTTTGGTTCTGTAATGTCTTCAAGTGATTGATTAGAAGTGTTTATTTCATGATTTGTTTCTTTTCTTGTTAGTTTCCGTTTTTTGGCATGGTTCATAGATATCTCTTTCATATAGGTAGCCTCTACATTTGGCATACTTGTTTTTGATGCGGTATCCACACAAGTTGTCTTTGTTTCCTCAACAGAATTTAAATTGACATCGACAGATTCTACTACATCGAAATGTACATTTTGAGTGTATAAAATGTAAATGCCTCTCTCAGTTGTGACATTATTTATTCTTCCTGGATATTTGCCAGAATACATTTGCCAAGTCAAAAACTGATCATTGAATGAGTAAATATCTGTATCAAGCAAGTTTGCCATGGCACTTATTTCAGTATTCGAAGCCCATGTTCCATTATCCATTACCCTTTTTTTCCACACATATTCTTGAACTGTTCTGAATTCATGACTTAATGTATTACTAAACAAATCATCAGTCTCCAGTAAATGATTAGCAGTTGCTTTTCTCAAAATTAAATGATTATTTTCAGTCCCAGAAATAACATATGACATAGCACGATAAAAACAATTGCCATCACCAGTAACATGTTTAATTTTTGCTGGATGTCCAATGTTTCTGTCTCTGTGTAAAGCAGCACTGCAATTTCTATTAGGATAATTAATACCTAATTTACTACAGATGTTTACTTTTTCTTTTTCAAAGAGAGGAACAAATTTGAAGTGTTTGTCAGGTCTTTCACCATAATTGATATCAACAATTTCTATACAGTCTTCAGATTGACTTCTATCACCATCTGAACCTTCAGCATGTTCAATACCATATATACCTTCAGTATTTCCTTCAAATTCATAATCAATCTTCTTGTCATGTGATATTGTGCATGATGGATACTTCTTTGAAGTACTTGGTACATTTACATCTGCAGATGGATCAAAATCATCAGAATTGCTGGTGTCTATCTTCGACACATTTTCATTTTTGGAATGATCATTTGATGTGTTACAAGAAATTGCACACAAAACCATATCAGCCTTACTCTGAACATTCACACCAGTTAACTCAAACTGAGTTTTATTTAGATGACAATTCATTGATTTTGCTAATCTTATACAGTGACTGTATATACCTTGCCAGGATGGTGTGTAAAGTAGGATACTCTTTCCATCCTCACTGACGCAGCCATACTTATCTCTTCCATGTGGGTCAAAAATGAGAAAACCTGTTGCACACTTAATAATAGCAAATATACTTTCATTAAAATTCATGAAACATGCATGATGTTGATGCAAATGTTGTTCAAGAGCCTGGTTTAATGACAAAGCTCCACATTCAGCCATACATTCTGGATTTCCATCTATAATGCCAAACACTGGCTCACTGTAAATTATTTCAAACATGTCATTCAAAATATCCAATTCTTTGGGCAATTCAGAAACCATCAAAAGGTCTTCATGCATAGTAGAATCTTTCTGAATGTAATAATACAACTGATTTCCAAGAGTCAATATTGTGTCAAGATCCTTTGTGTAAAATTCATTTCCATACCTCTTTGTTGAATAAAGGATAGCTACAAGACTATTTGCAACACACTGTTTACCACTTGCGCTGCCAAATCTGTAATGACCTTGATTGAAATTACCTTGTGAAATAGTTTTGATCTTCGTGCATGTATTGACAATACTCTTATTTTTGTTACCTTCATTTAATTCTATTATAGACCCAGACTGAAACTTTTTAATGATTGAATATGCTCATGAGAAGTATTGCTTACACTTGCTGAAACTTGCTCAATAGCATCCAAATTTTGATCACCATTTACAATTCTTGGACTGCATGTTTTTTGTTCATCATCAAATATCAATACTTCTCTTTTACTATTTAAATCATTATCCTTGAATTCAGAGCTTCCACATGCATTATGTTTATTGTGTGTAACATCAGTACAACTACAATTCACTTTCCTGTTGCTGTTTGGCACTTTCACATCACCTGCACTGTTACTGCTGTCTTTCTCAAACACATTACATTCAATTTCACAGTTCTCATCAGTTTTCATTTTGAAATGTTCATTGGTACCCATGTTTACTTGATTGGTATTTCCACTGCTCGTTGCAGTTTTATCATTCTTGTCACCCTTTGAATTTAACTCTTCACAATGCTGTGGTTCTTTCTTAATAGAATTTTTCTTAGTTTTGACAAAACGACCTTTCTTGTTTCTTGAACATTTGGAGTTGCCACCACCACCATATAGTTGTTGTATTCTGTCTGTTGTCGATGTGTTCTCTTTCACCTCTGAGAAAATTTGACATGTACCTACATCAGTGTTAACAATTTTGTCCACTATTGTTGAATTTTGTGAATTGCCCGATACATCAGCCCCTGTCATATTTGATTGTGTCACTTTCTTCACTTTTTGGATATATGTTTTACCATACATTTTTATTGAATTGGTTGACTCTACACAAGATTCTCTATATGTCCGTACCCTGTTACCTGTCACTTCAAAACAGTTACATTTGATATTTGAAGTCCGTTTGTCATGGTCATTTTGGTCTCGGTACATATTTCCGTGGAGTTTTCCTTTCCTTATTTTTGTACTCTTGCATCTTTCATAGAAATCTTGCACTGCTTTGCCAATGTAGGTTACACCTGGTTCCAAAATTACAGAATCTATTGACCTTCTTGTACCCTTCTTATATAGTCCATGCTCAATTTTTGATTTCAAATAAATTATTCCCTCTTTTCTCTTTTCCATTAGTTTTGTCTTCCTTGATTTTACAGTTACCCATTCACTATCTAATTCTTCACTTTCTATTTGTTGACCATCTGTTTTCAATAGATTTTTCCTAACTTGAAAATTTGTTCTATATTTGTTATAGTTATACTTCTTTGATTTCCCTTTTACATTAGTTTTCTTTGTCTTTACATACCTCTTCTCTGTTCTGCCACATTTTCTTCTCTTGTTCTTCCTTAATTGAAGCATGTCAGTATCATACTTTACATCACGTTCTCTTTCGAGGAGCATGTATCTATTGAAATGACAAGGGATACCCAACTTATCAAACATGCGATGAGCGATGTTAGTATTCCCACACGATGAACAAATCCAGATCAATCTCATATCACTTAGTTTGTCTTCACAATGCAATCCCATACATGTCACATGAAAATATTTATTACAAGACTCGCATGTTTGATTACTTTCATCTTCTTTGATCTCATTGCTACATACACAACATTCATTAGGCTCTGAAGTGATCACTGATGCGCAAGCAGACAGTATATCTATAATTTCATTAACTACTTTCTTGAATTCAATTGTATCCATCATTAAAAAAAAACAAATCTTACAAATTTCCACTATATTTTAAAGGCACACAAATTACACTTTTTAAAAATTATTTCCAATACTGATTTTCTTTTTGTTT
Organism: Anneissia japonica; assembly: GCF_011630105.1. Classification (NCBI taxonomy): domain Eukaryota; kingdom Metazoa; phylum Echinodermata; class Crinoidea; order Comatulida; family Comatulidae; genus Anneissia; species Anneissia japonica. Next base: position 11,752 of record NW_022705064.1, on the reverse strand, counting down.
GAAATGTATTTATTCCTAACTATTCTAAGATTCCAATTATTATTACAGTTTTGAAATGTAATTTAAAATCAAGAATGCTAGAGTTGGCACTAAAATGCTTTTGTCTCAAGATAGCACACTTCACACAAAATGTTTGTACTGCCTTGTACTGAACAAATATACACTCAATCAAGTGTCTGCTGTATACTTACTTCTGCAAATGATTTCTTTGTGGTAATTCTTTCTGTGTCCCTTTCTTCCTTTAGCCTTCTTTCTATAGAAAGATTTAGGCTTATGCTTTATGTTTGCTTTTGTAAATAATTATTGTGTAGCAATTCGTTGAATGTGGCAATTGTTTCTTTGCAAAATATTGCCCTTTATATTTACACTCAATAAAATAATACAGACAGAATCAAGCCTCTGCTCTATACTTACTTTGCAAATAATTTCTTTCTAGTAATTATCTGTTCCTTCCTTCCTTTAGCCTTCTGTCTATAGAAAGAATTAAATATATGCTTTATGTTTGCTTTGCAAATGGTTTTGTATGTGGCACTTCGTTGTATGTGGCAATTTGTTGAATGTGGCAATTGTTCCTTCGTAAAATGTTATTCTTTGTAAATTCGTAAATTCAATTCTTTTGAAACCTTTTCTTTGAAAGTTCTTTCAAAATTCTTTCAGATATATTCTTCAAAGAGATTCTCTCTTCAGTTTTCCTTTTTCTTTTTCTCTTTTTCTTTTTCTCTTTCTTTTTTACTTTTCCTTTTTCTTCTGAAATGAAATGAAATGTACCAATGAGGTGATGGTGAAACAAATGAGGGTGAGATGTATTAACAAACTCAATGAAAATAGAGATATGGATACATAAAATCAACTTCAACAGTCAGTCACCTAGAAGGAAAGAAAGAAAAAAAAGTCAATTATGTGGCTTATAATCAAGAAAATGATACTTACAAAAAAAAAATTCATGACAAAATTGTAGGTTCAAATGAAGTTCATACTATTGATAACATTAACTGTTATTATTTGCTTAACAAGTATACTTCTTTATTTGGCCTACTCCAGCTGCACGAAGATGTCACTGCTGCATGAGAAGTTCTTCTCCCTTACTCAATATCTTCTAAACAATTCATTTTTCCAAGGTGTCCCGAAAGCTCAGACCACGAAAGCTAAGACCTAAGACCACGACATATCAGACCCACTCGAAATATCAGACCCCGCAAATTAAGACCCTCAACTAAGTATGCCAGGATTTCTAGACAATACCTTTACTTGAAAGCTAACGTCAATATAAAGAACTCACTAATCATAAAATAAACACCATTAAGAATCATCGATACCAGCTAGGCCCCTATTTGCAACGTTTACTGGAGAAAACTAATACAGTACAAACAAACCGGCTATTCGCACTCCACGGAACCGTACGGTACGTTTTCGATAACGGTTTCTAATGCACATCTATCGTGCGAATACGATATCCGATATTATGGTTCTCGATCGTTCTCACTCCTATTTTTAGGATAGTTTGTTCTTTTTACATTCACCTTACCTTTCTTTACTTGCTTCTTTTTTGTTTTATAAATTCAGTTTCAAAATATTACATAATAAAAAGATAAACATTACTAAAAGCATAGAACATGAAACCAGGACTAGTGGCGGATCCAGCGAAGGAGGTGGGGCAGTGGAATAAAAGGATAGCTCGATTATTTTCCACTTTACACCAACCATGGAGGGGCTAAGGTGGGCGTGGCAGCGAGAACCTCATATTGTTCCCTCACACCCCCCCCCCCCCGTCTGAAAATCCCCCCCCCCGTCTGAAAATCTCTGGATGTGCCCCAGAGGACTTCGACATGACGCTTGAGACCTTGTTTATTTGCACCTTATAAATCCACCTATTATTATTATTATCGAGAACGATCGAGAATCATAATACAGTATATATCAGATATTCGCATGATGTGCATTAGAAACCGCTATCGAAACCATACAGTTCCGTGGAGTAGCTTAACAACGGTTTATTTGTACTGTATTTGTATTTGTAAACGTCGCAAATAGGGGCCTAGTTGGTACATGGAGTTATTATTATCAAAATAATTGTAACTCCATGGCTGGTATTGATAATACTTACTGGTGTTTATTTCATGATTAGTCAGTTCTATATACAGGTATTGATGTTAGCTTTCGAATAAAAGTATTATTGTCTAGAAATCCTGGCATAATTAGTTGAGGGTCTTAATTTGCGGGGTCTGATATTTCGAGTAGGTCTGATATCTCGTGGTCTTAGGTCTTAGCTTTCGTGGTCTGAGCTTTCGGGACACCCCATTTTTCCACCCTTTTTTACAAGGTTCTTTTTAAACTTTTTCTAAAGTTCTTAGCTTTGTAATTCTTTATAACAAACTGCATACTAACTGAACATTTTCACGGCCTCTGTAAACTGTATTTTAGGGAATTATCCATCTAATTCTAATAATAAGAGACTAGAACATTCCAACAGTCTCTCTCTCAAACTCTGCGTGACCTGGTTATTCAGCCTTGTAAATAGTATATAGCTCAATGTTTTCACAGTGAATGGGAAAAAAAAAAAAACCTTACAAACAAATGTTTCTACCAACCCCCATACATAGCCTGAAATGTTGCGAGTTCGAATTGTGTAGAAGAGAGGCCCAGAAAGATAGCAGTTCGTTAAAATAGTCCGAAGCCTCAGTTACAGTCCTCTAGCCTAGAGCCTGGCCTAGGTCGCCTAGGCTAAGCCAGATAGGGTGCCTCTTTCTTAGGCCTAAACAGTCTGAAGTTTCGCCCTTCATTCATGCTCTACTCAAAAGTTATCCTAGTAATATAGAGTGGACTAAATTTTTTTACTCACAATGGACGGAATACCCTCTGAATTTCACTGAAAGCAACTTTTTAAAATAGTACTGTATATGACCAAACCAACAGCAATGGAAGAACTTGCGTTGTAAAAACGTATTTAGGTATGGAACGCCAAAAGGATAAACCAGAAATGGCACAGTGCAAAACAGACAGCAGTGCAAAACAGTCACGCGCACAGCACATACGGAAATTAGAAATTACGTTTTTCCACATGATTTCTCTTCTGTACTGTAATTGACAAACTCAATCAAACATATCAACAATGATTCATTGTGCGCGATTTTGTCGACATACACTAAAAATTAGCCAAAATCATGCCTTTCATCAGTTATGGCTTCTTAGTATGAGGTGAACACCCCCCCCCCCCATTTTTATTACATATTATGAAGACACGTGAGTTTTAAATATGATTTTATAGATCATTATTGCTAATCAGACATTGTGACGTCATCATATTGGCGTCTAAATTGTAATTACTGAATTTTCATCTATGATAAATATTATGAATGATAACTAGATCTGAACTCGTCACTGAGACGAGTTCAAGTGATCTGCAGATACAGCATTGAAAACTTGAACGCAGTCATCTTGAAATAGAAAATAACCGACATTTTTTCAAAAGCGTAATGATTCTTTTCTGCAGATCAGCAGTGACGAGTTACATACAGTTTATATATTGCTTATGGACGTTATATGGCGCTAGACTAAAGAAAATGTAAAGAGTTCAAAATGAACTGAGAAGGTTTAGCCGATTATAAATAATAAGCATGATATTGATTATTTTCACTGAAAATGAAGATGCGCAAATTTATTCATACCTTCAGTGCATGCGTACGGCTCTGTTATTAGTTGTACAATTACTATAAATTAATGTAATCATTTCATTTTACTGTGTAAGGAAGTCGTAATATGTTAAATTTATGAACATAAAATTGAAATGATGTTGAGAAATTCAGGTATTGCTACAACAGACAATATGGATCGCTAATTTTTTATTACGATAATACCGCCAATATTAAAGCACTTTTTATATATTTATTCAGACTAAGAATCAACTATAATCCATGATGTGCATGATACATACTGTTATTTATTCATTGAATATTAGTAAAAATTAACCTTTGGAACAACTTCAAAACGAGTATTAATACCATATAATACAGTATAAACAATTGTATTATATTAAGTTTTATTCAACACTCATAACAAATCCAAACAGATCATGTTGCACTTAAATTCTAAATGAAACCACAGTGCTCCAAGCACTTCTAACAGTTTGAAAAAGTAGTATCAAAAACACTAATATTTGCAACCAATCCTGATGATACTACATAACTGACTTCCACTGGTAAAGCAATATCAAAATTAAATTTAACATCTTTAGGAACATATATCGAATCTCCTGACATGATACATACTGTTATTTATTCATTGAATAAAATAAAAATTACCCCTAGGAACAACTTCAAAACCAGTATTAATACCATATAATACAGTATGAACACCATAAATACAGTATGAACAATTGTATTATATTAAGTTTTATTCAACACTCATAACAAAACCAAACAGATCATGTCACACTTAAATTCTAAATGAAACCACAGTGCTCTAAGCGCTTCTAACAGTTTTAAAAAGTAGTATCAAAAACACTAATATTCGCAACCAATCCTGATGATACTACATAACTGACTTCCACTGGTAAAGCAATATCAAAATTAAATTTGACATCTTCAGCAACATATATCGAATCTCCTGACATAATACATACTGTTATTTATTCATTGAATAAAATAAAAATTACCCTTAGGAACAACTTCAAAACCAGTATTAATACCATATAATACAGTATGAACAATTGTATCTGAAAATGTAAAGAGTTCAAAGTGAACTGAGAAGGTTTAGCCGATTATAAATAATAAGCATGATATTGATTATTTTCACTGAAAATGAAGATGCGCAAATTTATTCATACCTTCAGTGCATGCGTACGGCTCTGTTATTAGTTGTACAATTACTATAAATTAATGTAATCATTTCATTTTACTGTGTAAGGAAGTCGTAATATGTTAAATTTATGAACATAAATTTGAAATGATGTTGAGAAATTCAGGTATTGCTACAACAGACAATATGGATCGCTAATTTTTTATTACGATAATACCGACAATATTAAAGCACTTTTTATATATTTATTCAGACTGAGAATCAACTATAATCCATGATGTGCATGATACACACTGTTATTTATTCATTGAATAAAATAAAAATTAACCTTTGGAACAACTTCAAAACCAGTATTAATACCATATAATACAGTATGAACAATTGTATTATATTAAGTTTTATTCAACACTCATAACAAAACCAAACAGATCATGTTGCACTTAAATTCTAAATGAAACCACAGTTCTCCAAGCGCTTCTAACAGTTTTAAAAAGTAGTATCAAAAACACTAATATTCGCAACCAATCCTGATGATACTACATAACTGACTTCCACTGGTAAAGCAATATCAAAATTAAATTTGACATCTTCAGCAACATATATCGAATCTCCTGACATGATACATACTGTTATTTATTCATTGAATAAAATAAAAATTACCCTTAGGAACAACTTCAAAACCAGTATTAATACCATATAATACAGTATGAACAATTGTATTATATTAAGTTTTATTCAACACTCATAACAAAACCAAACAGATCATGTCGCACTTAAATTCTAAATGAAACCACAGTGCTCTAAGCGCTTCTAACAGTTTTAAAAAGTAGAATCAAAAACACTAATATTCGCAACCAATCCTGATGATACTACATAACTGACTTCCACTGGTAAAGCAATATCAAAATTAAATTTGACATCTTCAGCAACATATATCGAATCTCCTGACATAATACATACTGTTATTTATTCATTGAATAAAATAAAAATTAACCTTTGGAAAAACTTCAAAACCAGTATTAATACCATATAATACAGTATGAACAATTGTATTATATTAAGTTTTATTCAACACTCATAACAAAACCAAACAGATCATGTCGCACTTAAATTCTAAATGAAACCACAGTGCTCCAAGCGCTTCTAACAGTTTTAAAAAGTAGCATCAAAAACACAAATATTCGCAACCAATCCTGATGATTCTACATAACTGACTTCCACTGGTAAAGCAATATCAAAATTAAAGTTGACATTTTCAGGAACATATATTGAATCTCCTGACTCCAGTATCATTTCAACAGGAAACCTTAAAAGAAATGAAACAAAAACAGTTTAAATATTATGCATACCTAACAAAATATATAAATCAATACACATAATCCACTCAAGTAAACAAACTATACTGTATTGGTATTATTACCTTTTGGTTTATTCAAACATTTTTATTAAAACAATAACACATACAACAATGAAAAGATTAAAATAATGAAAATTCTCCATCTCACACTGAAGAACATTTTTGAAATACCACACCTTTAAAAGGTACACCTTATACATAATATCTATGACAACTGTTCTGTATACTGTACTTCCCATTTTTGACATTAAACCCTTTAATCTGCCACTGTAAATCACATTACAATCCCAACTCTTTCATTTTTTTAAAATGATTTTTTTTGCATGTATACTGTAATTCACGCACCCACTTTCATCGTCAATAGCAATTATAACTCCCTTCTTTTCATCGCCTTCTGATGTAGAACACTGTAAAATATAATAATTTTAGACCGATCAGTTTAGAAACTGAAACACACAATTTAGTTCTATGACAAATAACAACTCTACTGCATTAAACATTTATTACAAATAATAAAAGAAAAAAACATAAATCATCAATGCACAGCATTAAATTTCATGATGATTTTTCTTTATTGCAAAATATGCCATCAGTTACCTACTGCAAAATATGTTTACTAACTACACTAATCATTAATAATAAGTTGTATGAATTTAAATTGAATTCAAATTTGTAATTCTTATTTTATACCCCACTATCAATAAAAATTGAGACTTTTCTAGCACTTCAAAACTATATGCGCAATATATGTGTACAGCACCAGTACAACTACCACTACATTTTAAAAGCTTACCAAAATACTACTGCTACAACTCTGAAACTTACCACACAACTTTTGAACACTTGAAAAATTTCAACTACAATATATAAAATTAGAATATATATTTATGTATAATAATAAAAAAATCATATCAAGTTCAAACCTACTTCGATAACACTTGAAAGAGTACTACTCAGCCTATCTTCATCTTTCACTAATGCTGTAATGGTCACCTTATCACCGGACTCAATTAACCTGGACTCACACGCTGCTTCCCCCCACAATACTACATCAACATTGGTGCCATCTTCCTCCAACTTCAGACTGCGTCTTTTACACGATGGACTTTCTACGTAATCTCCAATCTACATGAAAACAGGAAAATAATTGAAAACCATAAATCAGATTCATCAAACCTCAAATTGCATTTTATTCATGTGTGTTACACAATACAACAAAAACAACTGCTGACAATACCAACACCTAAACCAATCAACACTGTTCATTAGGTGTACATCAAACAAACCACAACCAAACCACAAAATATATGTTTACAGTCATTGTCAAAGTATTAAAAAACAAATTATTTTAAAACCACAGCTGATACCTAAAAACCAAAATAAACATTACAAGTCAACTTTAATGCACGCCCATAAACAACCCTATAAGTGTTCTTAAAAGCATTCCTGTATTGCGTCCACAAAAATATCATTATAACATCCATCAAATGATATATGAACAAAAGTTTGTATTAGACTGATAAAAACACAAACATAAAAAATAACTATATTGTACATTGTACAAATACTACTGTTTCCAACATAGATAACACAAAAAATAAGTTAATACACAAGAATCACCTCTACAACATCACCGCAAACACTTAATCTCCTTTTCAAGGGTGACCCTTTTGCTTCTGCAACCGAGACAACATTTGGTTTTATAAAAGCTTCTACGGCTTCCATGTCAACTGGAAAGTCACACACCTTTGTAATTACCTGAAAACAAAAAATATGTAATCATGATTATTAAACTTTTATCAAATATTTTGTGATTACCTGCTAATTTCTCTTCACTGTACTAGTAAATCATATTGAATAATTATTGACTATTTTCTTTATTTTCATATTTCTTCCACATGGGTACTAATAAAAATTAAAATTACATGCTTAGATTGAAATTTTATATACAAATAAAATCATTTTTTTATTTTGTATATATTAATTTTACCTATATATGCCTTATAATAAATTAATTTATATAAACAATTCTCAACCCAAATAAAGTTTTTTTTATATTTTCTATATGAACAAATGCACACATTTATTAAATACTACTATAAAAAATATACATATTCTGTAAATCATATCTAATAATAATTGCTTTTCTCTTTTGAGCATGTGTGTATGATGTGTAATTTACACTTAAAAATTATTTATCAGTCCTTGAGCTTTTAAATAACATTTCAGACTTCTAACAACTACTACTACTATTACAAATAATAATAATAATAGTAATATATATATATATATATATATATATATATATATATATATATTAAATGATAATTAGTGTATATCCTGTCTCTTATACACATCTAGATGTGTATAAGAGACAGGGCCTATATCATGCATAATATATTTAGGATGAAATGAAGACTTCATTAAAATAGATAAGAAATAATTACATATAACCCTATTAAATAATTCAATTGATGTATAACAAATTACAGAATTTACATTTAAGTCCTAATATTGCTATGATACAATTTCAATTTAACTACCTTAATGTTGTAATTTATATTAATTTTTCTTTTAAAAATTAATAAATACTAATATTTGCCAAATCGAACAACACACAGTAACCTACCACCAAACCACAAAATGAAAAAGAAAAAAATTACAAACTGCCAATAGGCTGCGCTCTTCCACACCGTCACACCAGCGAGCAGCTAAGCTGCTCCTTGGTCACACCACATGCAAAACAAAAACTTAATTTAAAACCGTTACGCGCATTCTAAATGCTGCGCAACCTGAGCAATCTATCCCAAAATTGTTTACTTCTTAAAATTAATATGACCGCCTTAATGCACTACCTCATAAAGAACGGCTACAGAATTTTATATAAAGACTCCACGTAAATCTTTTATAATAGAAACCGCACAAATCTAAGGTACTGTAAACCTTTTAGGTGCCTATGCTAAGTAACATAAAACTAAAATTTAATGTTAATGTAAATTAATTAAAAGCTCACAACACACAAACCCAAAAAAGATAGTAGTATTAATTTTGCTTTACCTTTGTCATTCCTGTAATTCTCAAGCAAGAAGGACTCCTGACTACATTAGTCAAAAGCACCCGCTTCCCAGCACCGATCGCGGTCACTTTCCTTGCACTGTCGGAACACATGTCATTTAAATAGCAGGGAACCACCTTCCTTTTCCCATCCCTGATCTTCCCACTGCTGCTACTTGCTCCCGCCGATTCTTTCTCCTCCTCTCCCTCACACACCATCCCAACTATAAACTTTTTTTCCGAATTCCTCATTTTTCTTTCTTCAAATTTTTCAACAATATAAATTTTGCAACCTGCCATCATGAAACCATCTATACACAACGCACGAGGATAAATACTGAATGCATCAGCAAAAAATGAACCTCAAAAGGTGGCGACCTACATTCCAATATCAAGTTTGCCAGATACTCAAGAACCTTCACGGCCAAACAAACGCCATCATACGGCGAAATTCGGCCAAACTTTTTTTCTTTCAAAATATCTGCCGAAATTCTGTCAAGTTAACAACATTAGCAAATATAACCCCTAATTCCACCAAATTATCATTGCATTGGGAGCTGCAACGATAAACTATTAACCGTAAATCAATCAAAAGCCTACTCAATATTTAGTTACCACTCTTTTTTCTCGCAATATAGTTTGGCCGTGCCTTTTTATTTTCTACTGCCAGCCCAATTTTAATAAGGCCAAATTTAAGAAATTTGACCGACATAACGGGCAATTTGACAACCCCGTCCACTATTATCTCATTCCCCCTCCCCCACCCTCGGAATTTAGAAATGAATTCTATTTTGCACCGTCTCCACTAAAAATTGTCTCTAAGTACATGGCTGGACGCAAACGGAAAATGTGACCCCCAATATTGATTACATATTCTGAGAGCACATGAGTTGTAGATACGATTTTATAGATCATAATGGCTGATCGGACATTGTGACGTCATCATATTGCCCTTTAAATTATGAAAAAAATCAATTATTATTTATGACGTTATTACCTTTTTTACTCGTTTGAACGTATCTCGCTTATCTTCATTGATTGTCTCCCACCTGTGAGTATATTATAGCTAAATCAATTCTCTTTCAGACATGTCCCTATAATTTTCTATTTCATCACGTCAGCATGGTCAGAAAGAACAATTTTTGGAGCCCTTTTATCTCTCATTCTGAAAAGATGTAAAGAAATTGAACAGATTGAGGGCGGCCGACTGTATTTCGACGCTATTAGACTGATAGGTTATATGAAGGGAAAATTCGTGTAACATTACCAACTAACAGGCGCTTTTAAAAACACTTGACAATGTTTAATTTCGTGTGCCATTACTATACACGCACACATCGTGACGTGCGCGTCTGTAAAAATTTGAAAATTCTCCATATCACTATTCAGATAGTTTAAAGAACGTTTCGGGTCATTTTCAGCATTCCAAAACTTTCCATATTTACGCGCCATACGTTCATTACCACGCACGCAACACGTACTGAAGCTGGAAATAACATTTTGTTACATACTTTGTGTTCCTGACACATTATCCATATCAGGAGTCACTCTTTGTGCTATTACCGTGCTCACGGGCGTAAAGACGTACGTGTACGCGTGCGTAAATCTTGTAAAAAAATTAAAATGCTCAAAAACTAATTACAGCATATTTTAACATATATAACACTTTTCAGTCAGCACCGCGTTAGCTTTATGAGGGTCAAAGTACGGCGGATCACCGAACTCGTCCTCAGTGACGAGTTCAAATCTAGTTGGTGATCCGCTACACTAGCGGATCACCTCTTGTTATTGTCAGGATCATCATCATCATCTTTTTGGTGATCCGCTACACTAGCGGATCACCTCCTGTTATTGTCAGGATCATCATCATCATCTTTTTTTTCTTATTCTTCTTTCTTTCTCCCCTTTTTTGTTCGCACGATATCTCAAAAAATGCCACGAGTCACCGCACAATCCATGTCAACGGACATTTGGCTTGGTCTGGAATAGTCATGGTAAGCTTTTCAACGCGCTCAGTCTTCGCGCGCAATTTTGCGTTCTTACATTATCGATCATATCAGCCTAACTAATTGCCATTTCGAAATCGTATTAAGTGGGCATTAACTTTGGGTTAATGTTGAATGTACAGTACCCTAATTTTACGCGTGCGCTTATTATCGCGCGCGCACGCGTGCGTTAAAATTTCAAAATGCTTAAAATCCATTTTTGACTAAATTAGAGCACGTTTTTGGCCATTTTGAGCATTTCAAATTATTTTGAAATTTTCCACTACGCGCGCGCATTTTTAAGTGCGCAGCACGTACGAAAGCTAGAAATTACGTTATTTTACACATTTCATTTTGGGTTCCTGACATTGTTTTCACAAATTTGCATTCTTTTCGGTTATCTTTTGGCCAATAGCAATGCCGTACGTGCGCATCAAACATAGGTATCTTTGTGCGTATTAGTGCCGCTATACACTGAAATTATGCTAAAATCAGATCTATTTTTAATCAGTTATAGCTCCTTAGGTTGAAAGGTGACCCCCAATTTTTATTACATATTCTG